>NW_027175598.1:0-100000 GCF_028021215.1 Eschrichtius robustus
ATTTATGCACCACCCCACCTCACCTTTCCCGTTGAGCAGCCATAGTGTGTTTTCTAAACGTGTGACTCTGTTCGGTTTTGTAATTCAGTTCAAGTGTAGCGGTTTTTACATTCCCTCTATAAGTGATATCTTATGACAAGTGTCTTTATCTGTGTGGCTTATTTCACTTAGAATCGTCGTAGCTATATCCGCTCATCATGCTGCTACTAGCCTTATGACGTTGATTTCATGGCTGAGTGATATTCCATTGTACATAAGGACCACAACTTCTTTATCCATTTTTCTCCTTCCTGGGATATTTAAGGTGTAACGAAGTGGAGGTTCTTGTCAAGAGAGCAGCCCGAAACTTTGGGGTGCCTGTGTCTTGCTGATTTTTAGTTTTCCCAGTTTATACGCCCATGAGTGGAAGTGCCCTATGCTCTCTAAGCTGAATTTTTTAGATGTTTCAGGACACACCGTACACTTCTCCAGAGTGGCTGTTGGCAATTTACATCCCGCCCATCAGCGTAGCAAGGCTCCCGTTTCTCCATGGCCTGTCCTGCATTTCTGGTTTTGACACTTTATTCAGCATGGCCCTTTTGACCGATGGGAAGCGAGACTTCTTTGTAGCGCTGATTTCCTTTCCAGGTTGCTTGGTTGGCCAAAAAGGGCGTATGCGTTTTTTCCTGAATATATTCAAGAAAAAACGCATACGCCCTTTTTGGCCAAGAGCATGATTGTCGAGGTTTGGCCGCTTTTCCTGTGCTTTCAAGGCGATTCGAATCTACCTCCTGAAATCTGTTTCCTGCAATTCTGCCTTGCTTTCAAATCTTCTTCGTTGCCTTCCCTCAATATATTTGTGGACGAGAGTTATCATTTATAACTCTGCAGGTTTGTGAATTGCAGTGCCCCTGAGCTCCATTGTTCTACTCGCTTTCTTGGGAGCTGGCCGCAAAAGCGCAGGATTGCTTCAGGCCCTGTTCTGGTCCCGGGCGGCAGGCTGAGCCTGTGGTTAATTTTTCTTCCTGATGGGAAAATAGAGTGACCTGTGCCAGTCCCAACACCTAGAGCTATTCTCACATTGGTTCCCCCTCTTCCCGTTCATCCTCAGGACAAATTGCAACCTGTACGGAACAGGAGGTTAAAGGTGCTGAGTCTCCAAGGAGGGAGATTGCTAGTAAAGCGGCTGGAATGGCGAACCCGAGCACAAGGAGATGAGAAATGAGGTGCGTTTTAGAAACCTTTCCCGATCACACGGTGTACCATCTTCTGGGTTTCTCACGCATGTTTTCGATGTAGGAAGATGCCCTTGCACCTGGAGATTTGGGACCCATGGGATGGGTACCACGCAGTATTACTTTAAAGGGTCTGCGTTTGCTCACCCAACCTCACCAAACCTCTCAGCCCCAAGAGTGTCCACCCTTATGTCTCCATCAGCTGTGGGTCTAGATATGGTCAATCCAGGTGGCATCACAGCCCCTGAACGAATTTTGTAAGAATTTCTCTCCCTTTCACTGTCTTTGTTTCACGGGTTTTTAAAAGTAATTGATTTTTATAATGGGGTTTAGCTGCTTTTCACTGCTGTGTTTATGCCGCTTTACACCCACTTGCCTCACTTACAGAGATATATCAGTACATAGGTTTTAAGATTCTTACTAGTCAGATATATTCTTGGGCGGTGAGTAGGGGGTGTTGAGTCCAGTTCCCTGAGCAAGGAGTAGGTCTTGTCTATTACATATTGGGTTTATGGAACGGTATCTGAGCTAATTTGAAACCCGTGTTTTATGCATCACCCCGCCTCACCTTTCCCGTTAAGCAGCCATAGTGTGTTTTCTAAACGTGTGACTCTGATCCGTTTTGTAATTCAGTTCAAGTGTAGCGGTTTTTACATTCCCTCTATTAGTGATATCTTATGACAAGTGTCTTTTTCTGTGTGACTTATTTCCCTTAGAATCGTCGTACCTAAATCCACTCATCATGCTGCTACTAGCCTTATGACGTTGATTTCATGGCTGAGTGATATTCCACTGTACATAAGGACCACAACTTCTTTATCCTTTTTTATCTTTCCTGGGATATTTAAGGTGTAACGAAGTTTAGGTTCTTGTCAAGAGAGCAGCCCTAAACTTTGGGGTGCCTGTGTCTTGCTGATTTTTAGTTTTCCCAATGTATACGCCCATGAGTGGAAGTGCCCTATGCTCTCTAAGCTGAGTTTTTTAGATGTTTCAGGACACACCGTACACTTCTCCAGAGTGGCTGTTGGCAATTTACATCCCGCCCATCAGCGTAGCAAGGCTCCCGGTTCTCCATGGCCTGTCCTGCATTTCTGGTTTTGACACTTTATTCAGCATGGCCCTTTTGACCGATGGGAAGCGAGACTTCTTTGTAGCGCTGATTTGCCTTTCCAGGTTGCTTGGTTGGCCAAAAAGGTCGTATGCGTTTTTTCCTGAATATATTCAGGAAAAAACGCATACGCCCTTTTTGGCCAAGGGCATGATTGTCGAGGTTTGGCCGCTTTTCCTGTGCTTTCAAGGCGATTCGAATCTACCTCCTGAAATCTGTTTCCTGCAATTCTGCCTTGCTTTCAAATCCTCTTCGGTGCCTTCCCTCAATATATTTGTGGACAAGAGTTATCATTTATAACTCTGCAGGTTTGTGAATTGCAGTGCCCCTGAGCTCCATTGTTCAACTCGCTTACTTGGGAGCTGGCCGCAAAAGCACAGGATTGCTTCAGGCCCTATTCTGGTCCCGGGCGGCAGGCTGAGCCTGTGGTTAATTCTTCTTCCTGATGGGAAAATAGAGTGACCTGTGCCAGTCCCAACACCTAGAGCTAGTCTCTCATTGGTTCCCCCTCTTCCCGTTCATCCTCAGGACAAATCGCAACCTGTACGGAACAGGAGGTTAAAGGTGCTGAGTCTCCAAGGAGGGAGATTGCTAGTAAAGCGGCTGGAATGGCGAACCCGAGCACAAGGAGGTGAGAAATGAGGTGCGTTTTAGAAACCTTTCCCGATCACACGGTGTACCATCTTCTGGGTTTCTCATGCATGTTTTCGATGTAGGAAGATGCCCTTGAACCTGGAGATTTGGGACCCATGGGATGGGTACCACGCAGTACTACTTTAAAGGGTCTGCGTTTGCTCACCCAACCTCACCAAACCTCTCAGCCCCAAGAGTGTCCACCCTTATGTCTCCGTCAGCTGTGGGTCTAGATATGGTCAATCCAGGTGGCATCACAGCCCCTGAACGAATTGTGTAAGAATTTCTCTCTCTTTCACTGTCTTTGTTTCACGGGTTTTTAAAAGTAATTGATTTTTATAATGGGGTTTAGCTGCTTTTCACTGCTGTGTTTATGCCGCTTTACACCCACTTGACTCACTTACAGAGAGATATCAATACATAGGTTTAAGATTCTTACTAGTCAGATATATTCTTGGGCGGTGAGTAGGGGGTGTTGAGTCCAGTTCCCTGAGCAAGGAGTAGGTCTTGTCTATTACATATTGGGTTTATGGAACGGTATCTGAGCTAATTTGAAACCCGTGTTTTATGCATCCCCCCGCCTCACCTTTCCCGTTGAGCAGCCATAGTGTGTTTTCTAAACGTGTGACTCTGTTCCGTTTTGTAATTCAGTTCAAGTGTAGTGGTTTTTACATTCCCTCTATTAGTGATATCTTATGACAAGTGTCTTTTTCTGTGTGACTTTTTTCACTTAGAATCGTCGTACCTAAATCCACTCATCATTCTGCTACTAGCCTTATGACCTTGATTTCATGGCTGAGTGATATTCCATTGTACATAAGGACCACAACTTCTTTATCCTTTTTTCTCTTTCCTGGGATATTTAAGGTGTAACGAATTGGAGGTTCTTGTCAAGAGAGCAGCCCTAAACTTTGGGGTGCCTTTGTCTTGCTGATTTTTTATTTTTCCCAATTTATACGCCCATGAGTGGAAGTGCCCTATGCTCTCTAAGCTGAGTTTTTTAGATGTTTCAGGACACACCGTACACTTCTCCAGAGTGGCTGTTGGCAATTTACATCCCGCCCATCAGCGTAGCAAGGCTCCCGGTTCTCCATGGCCTGTCCTGCATTTCTGGTTTTGACACTTTATTCAGCATGGCCCTTTTGACCGATGGGAAGCGAGACTTCTTTGTAGCGCTGATTTGCCTTTCCAGGTTGCTTGGTTGGCCACAAAGGGCGTATGCGTTTTTTCCTGAATATATTCAGGAAAAAACGCATACGCCCTTTTTGGCCAAGGGCATGATTGTCGAGGTTTGGCCGCTTTTCCTGTGCTTTCAAGGCGATTCGAATCTACCTCCTGAAATCTGTTTCCTGCAATTCTGCCTTGCTTTCAAATCCTCTTCGGTGCCTTCCCTCAATATATTTGTGGACAAGAGTTATCATTTATAACTCTGCAGGTTTGTGAATTGCAGTGCCCCTGAGCTCCATTGTTCAACTCGCTTACTTGGGAGCTGGCCGCAAAAGCACAGGATTGCTTCAGGCCCTATTCTGGTCCCGGGCGGCAGGCTGAGCCTGTGGTTAATTCTTCTTCCTGATGGGAAAATAGAGTGACCTGTGCCAGTCCCAACAGCTAGAGCTAGTCTCTCATTGGTTCCCCCTCTTCCCGTTCATCCTCAGAACAAATTGCAACCTGTACGGAACAGGAAGTTAAAGGTGCTGAGTCTCCAAGGAGGGAGATTGCTAGTAAAGCGGCTGGAATGGCGAACCCGAGCACAAGGACGAGAGAAATGAGGTGCGTTTTAGAAACCTTTCCCGATCACACGGTGTACCATCTTCTGGGTTTCTCATGCATGTTTTCGATGTTGGAAGATGCCCTTGAACCTGGAGATTTGGGACCCATGGGATGGGTACCACACAGTACTACTTTAAAGGGTCTGCGTTTGCTCACCCAACCTCACCAAACCTCTCAGCCCCAAGAGTGTCCACCCTTATGTCTCCGTCAGCTGTGGGTCTACATATGGTCAATCCAGGTGGCATCACAGCCCCTGAACGAATTGTGTAAGAATTTCTCTCTCTTTCACTGTCTTTGTTTCACGGGTTTTTAAAAGTAATTGATTTTTATAATGGGGTTTAGCTGCTTTTCACTGCTGTGTTTATGCCGCTTTACACCCACTTGACTCACTTACAGAGAGATATCAATACATAGGTTTAAGATTCTTTCTAGTCAGATATATTCTTGGGTGGCGAGTAGGGTGTGTTGAGTCCAGTTCCCTGAGCAAGGAGTAGGTCTTGTCTATTACATATTGGGTTTATGGAACGGTAACTGAGCTAATTTGAAACCCGTGTTTTATGCATCCCCCCGCCTCACCTTTCCCGTTGAGCAGCCATAGTGTGTTTTCTAAACGTGTGACTCTGTTCCGTTTTGTAATTCAGTTCAAGTGTAGCGGTTTTTACATTCCCTCTATTAGTGATATCTTATGACAAGTGTCTTTTTCTGTGTGACTTTTTTCACGTAGAATCGTCGTACCTAAATCCACTCATCATGCTGCTACTAGCCTTATGACCTTGATTTCATGGCTGAGTGATATTCCATTGTACATAAGGACCACAACTTCTTTATCCTTTTTTCTCTTTCCTGGGATATTTAAGGTGTAACGAAGTGGAGGTTCTTGTCAAGAGAGCAGCCCTAAACTTTGGGGTGCCTGTGTCTTGCTGATTTTTAGTTTTCCCAATGTATACGCCCATGAGTGGAAGTGCCCTATGCTCTCTAAGCTGAGTTTTTTAGATGTTTCAGGACACACCGTACACTTCTCCAGAGTGGCTGTTGGCAATTTACATCCCGCCCATCAGCGTAGCAAGGCTCCCGGTTCTCCATGGCCTGTCCTGCATTTCTGGTTTTGACACTTTATTCAGCATGGCCCTTTTGACCGATGGGAAGCGAGACTTCTTTGTAGCGCTGATTTGCCTTTCCAGGTTGCTTGGTTGGCCACAAAGGGCGTATGCGTTTTTTCCTGAATATATTCAGGAAAAAACGCATACGCCCTTTTTGGCCAAGGGCATGATTGTCGAGGTTTGGCCGCTTTTCCTGTGCTTTCAAGGCGATTCGAATCTACCTCCTGAAATCTGTTTCCTGCAATTCTGCCTTGCTTTCAAATCCTCTTCGGTGCCTTCCCTCAATATATTTGTGGACAAGAGTTATCATTTATAACTCTGCAGGTTTGTGAATTGCAGTGCCCCTGAGCTCCATTGTTCAACTCGCTTACTTGGGAGCTGGCCGCAAAAGCACAGGATTGCTTCAGGCCCTATTCTGGTCCCGGGCGGCAGGCTGAGCCTGTGGTTAATTCTTCTTCCTGATGGGAAAATAGAGTGACCTGTGCCAGTCCCAACACCTAGAGCTAGTCTCTCATTGGTTCCCCCTCTTCCCGTTCATCCTCAGGACAAATCGCAACCTGTACGGAACAGGAGGTTAAAGGTGCTGAGTCTCCAAGGAGGGAGATTGCTAGTAAAGCGGCTGGAATGGCGAACCCGAGCACAAGGAGGTGAGAAATGAGGTGCGTTTTAGAAACCTTTCCCGATCACACGGTGTACCATCTTCTGGGTTTCTCATGCATGTTTTCGATGTTGGAAGATGCCCTTGAACCTGGAGATTTGGGACCCATGGGATGGGTACCACACAGTACTACTTTAAAGGGTCTGCGTTTGCTCACCCAACCTCACCAAACCTCTCAGCCCCAAGAGTGTCCACCCTTATGTCTCCGTCAGCTGTGGGTCTACATATGGTCAATCCAGGTGGCATCACAGCCCCTGAACGAATTGTGTAAGAATTTCTCTCTCTTTCACTGTCTTTGTTTCACGGGTTTTTAAAAGTAATTGATTTTTATAATGGGGTTTAGCTGCTTTTCACTGCTGTGTTTATGCCGCTTTACACCCACTTGACTCACTTACAGAGAGATATCAATACATAGGTTTAAGATTCTTTCTAGTCAGATATATTCTTGGGTGGCGAGTAGGGTGTGTTGAGTCCAGTTCCCTGAGCAAGGAGTAGGTCTTGTCTATTACATATTGGGTTTATGGAACGGTAACTGAGCTAATTTGAAACCCGTGTTTTATGCATCCCCCCGCCTCACCTTTCCCGTTGAGCAGCCATAGTGTGTTTTCTAAACGTGTGACTCTGTTCCGTTTTGTAATTCAGTTCAAGTGTAGCGGTTTTTACATTCCCTCTATTAGTGATATCTTATGACAAGTGTCTTTTTCTGTGTGACTTTTTTCACGTAGAATCGTCGTACCTAAATCCACTCATCATGCTGCTACTAGCCTTATGACCTTGATTTCATGGCTGAGTGATATTCCATTGTACATAAGGACCACAACTTCTTTATCCTTTTTTCTCTTTCCTGGGATATTTAAGGTGTAACGAAGTGGAGGTTCTTGTCAAGAGAGCAGCCCTAAACTTTGGGGTGCCTGTGTCTTGCTGATTTTTAGTTTTCCCAATGTATACGCCCATGAGTGGAAGTGCCCTATGCTCTCTAAGCTGAGTTTTTTAGATGTTTCAGGACACACCGTACACTTCTCCAGAGTGGCTGTTGGCAATTTACATCCCGCCCATCAGCGTAGCAAGGCTCCCGGTTCTCCATGGCCTGTCCTGCATTTCTGGTTTTGACACTTTATTCAGCATGGCCCTTTTGACCGATGGGAAGCGAGACTTCTTTGTAGCGCTGATTTGCCTTTCCAGGTTGCTTGGTTGGCCACAAAGGGCGTATGCGTTTTTTCCTGAATATATTCAGGAAAAAACGCATACGCCCTTTTTGGCCAAGGGCATGATTGTCGAGGTTTGGCCGCTTTTCCTGTGCTTTCAAGGCGATTCGAATCTACCTCCTGAAATCTGTTTCCTGCAATTCTGCCTTGCTTTCAAATCCTCTTCGGTGCCTTCCCTCAATATATTTGTGGACAAGAGTTATCATTTATAACTCTGCAGGTTTGTGAATTGCAGTGCCCCTGAGCTCCATTGTTCAACTCGCTTACTTGGGAGCTGGCCGCAAAAGCACAGGATTGCTTCAGGCCCTATTCTGGTCCCGGGCGGCAGGCTGAGCCTGTGGTTAATTCTTCTTCCTGATGGGAAAATAGAGTGACCTGTGCCAGTCCCAACACCTAGAGCTAGTCTCTCATTGGTTCCCCCTCTTCCCGTTCATCCTCAGGACAAATCGCAACCTGTACGGAACAGGAGGTTAAAGGTGCTGAGTCTCCAAGGAGGGAGATTGCTAGTAAAGCGGCTGGAATGGCGAACCCGAGCACAAGGAGGTGAGAAATGAGGTGCGTTTTAGAAACCTTTCCCGATCACACGGTGTACCATCTTCTGGGTTTCTCATGCATGTTTTCGATGTAGGAAGATGCCCTTGAACCTGGAGATTTGGGACCCATGGGATGGGTACCACGCAGTACTACTTTAAAGGGTCTGCGTTTGCTCACCCAACCTCACCAAACCTCTCAGCCCCAAGAGTGTCCACCCTTATGTCTCCGTCAGCTGTGGGTCTAGATATGGTCAATCCAGGTGGCATCACAGCCCCTGAACGAATTGTGTAAGAATTTCTCTCTCTTTCACTGTCTTTGTTTCACGGGTTTTTAAAAGTAATTGATTTTTATAATGGGGTTTAGCTGCTTTTCACTGCTGTGTTTATGCCGCTTTACACCCACTTGACTCACTTACAGAGAGATATCAATACATAGGTTTAAGATTCTTACTAGTCAGATATATTCTTGGGCGGTGAGTAGGGGGTGTTGAGTCCAGTTCCCTGAGCAAGGAGTAGGTCTTGTCTATTACATATTGGGTTTATGGAACGGTATCTGAGCTAATTTGAAACCCGTGTTTTATGCATCCCCCCGCCTCACCTTTCCCGTTGAGCAGCCATAGTGTGTTTTCTAAACGTGTGACTCTGTTCCGTTTTGTAATTCAGTTCAAGTGTAGTGGTTTTTACATTCCCTCTATTAGTGATATCTTATGACAAGTGTCTTTTTCTGTGTGACTTTTTTCACTTAGAATCGTCGTACCTAAATCCACTCATCATTCTGCTACTAGCCTTATGACCTTGATTTCATGGCTGAGTGATATTCCATTGTACATAAGGACCACAACTTCTTTATCCTTTTTTCTCTTTCCTGGGATATTTAAGGTGTAACGAATTGGAGGTTCTTGTCAAGAGAGCAGCCCTAAACTTTGGGGTGCCTTTGTCTTGCTGATTTTTTATTTTTCCCAATTTATACGCCCATGAGTGGAAGTGCCCTATGCTCTCTAAGCTGAGTTTTTTAGATGTTTCAGGACACACCGTACACTTCTCCAGAGTGGCTGTTGGCAATTTACATCCCGCCCATCAGCGTAGCAAGGCTCCCGGTTCTCCATGGCCTGTCCTGCATTTCTGGTTTTGACACTTTATTCAGCATGGCCCTTTTGACCGATGGGAAGCGAGACTTCTTTGTAGCGCTGATTTGCCTTTCCAGGTTGCTTGGTTGGCCAAAAAGGGCGTATGCGTTTTTTCCTGAATATATTCAGGAAAAAACGCATACGCCCTTTTTGGCCAAGGGCATGATTGTCGAGGTTTGGCCGCTTTTCCTGTGCTTTCAAGGCGATTCGAATCTACCTCCTGAAATCTGTTTCCTGCAATTCTGCCTTGCTTTCAAATCCTCTTCGGTGCCTTCCCTCAATATATTTGTGGACAAGAGTTATCATTTATAACTCTGCAGGTTTGTGAATTGCAGTGCCCCTGAGCTCCATTGTTCAACTCGCTTACTTGGGAGCTGGCCGCAAAAGCACAGGATTGCTTCAGGCCCTATTCTGGTCCCGGGCGGCAGGCTGAGCCTGTGGTTAATTCTTCTTCCTGATGGGAAAATAGAGTGACCTGTGCCAGTCCCAACAGCTAGAGCTAGTCTCTCATTGGTTCCCCCTCTTCCCGTTCATCCTCAGAACAAATTGCAACCTGTACGGAACAGGAAGTTAAAGGTGCTGAGTCTCCAAGGAGGGAGATTGCTAGTAAAGCGGCTGGAATGGCGAACCCGAGCACAAGGACGAGAGAAATGAGGTGCGTTTTAGAAACCTTTCCCGATCACACGGTGTACCATCTTCTGGGTTTCTCATGCATGTTTTCGATGTTGGAAGATGCCCTTGAACCTGGAGATTTGGGACCCATGGGATGGGTACCACACAGTACTACTTTAAAGGGTCTGCGTTTGCTCACCCAACCTCACCAAACCTCTCAGCCCCAAGAGTGTCCACCCTTATGTCTCCGTCAGCTGTGGGTCTACATATGGTCAATCCAGGTGGCATCACAGCCCCTGAACGAATTGTGTAAGAATTTCTCTCTCTTTCACTGTCTTTGTTTCACGGGTTTTTAAAAGTAATTGATTTTTATAATGGGGTTTAGCTGCTTTTCACTGCTGTGTTTATGCCGCTTTACACCCACTTGACTCACTTACAGAGAGATATCAATACATAGGTTTAAGATTCTTTCTAGTCAGATATATTCTTGGGTGGCGAGTAGGGTGTGTTGAGTCCAGTTCCCTGAGCAAGGAGTAGGTCTTGTCTATTACATATTGGGTTTATGGAACGGTAACTGAGCTAATTTGAAACCCGTGTTTTATGCATCCCCCCGCCTCACCTTTCCCGTTGAGCAGCCATAGTGTGTTTTCTAAACGTGTGACTCTGTTCCGTTTTGTAATTCAGTTCAAGTGTAGCGGTTTTTACATTCCCTCTATTAGTGATATCTTATGACAAGTGTCTTTTTCTGTGTGACTTTTTTCACGTAGAATCGTCGTACCTAAATCCACTCATCATGCTGCTACTAGCCTTATGACCTTGATTTCATGGCTGAGTGATATTCCATTGTACATAAGGACCACAACTTCTTTATCCTTTTTTCTCTTTCCTGGGATATTTAAGGTGTAACGAAGTGGAGGTTCTTGTCAAGAGAGCAGCCCTAAACTTTGGGGTGCCTGTGTCTTGCTGATTTTTAGTTTTCCCAATGTATACGCCCATGAGTGGAAGTGCCCTATGCTCTCTAAGCTGAGTTTTTTAGATGTTTCAGGACACACCGTACACTTCTCCAGAGTGGCTGTTGGCAATTTACATCCCGCCCATCAGCGTAGCAAGGCTCCCGGTTCTCCATGGCCTGTCCTGCATTTCTGGTTTTGACACTTTATTCAGCATGGCCCTTTTGACCGATGGGAAGCGAGACTTCTTTGTAGCGCTGATTTGCCTTTCCAGGTTGCTTGGTTGGCCACAAAGGGCGTATGCGTTTTTTCCTGAATATATTCAGGAAAAAACGCATACGCCCTTTTTGGCCAAGGGCATGATTGTCGAGGTTTGGCCGCTTTTCCTGTGCTTTCAAGGCGATTCGAATCTACCTCCTGAAATCTGTTTCCTGCAATTCTGCCTTGCTTTCAAATCCTCTTCGGTGCCTTCCCTCAATATATTTGTGGACAAGAGTTATCATTTATAACTCTGCAGGTTTGTGAATTGCAGTGCCCCTGAGCTCCATTGTTCAACTCGCTTACTTGGGAGCTGGCCGCAAAAGCACAGGATTGCTTCAGGCCCTATTCTGGTCCCGGGCGGCAGGCTGAGCCTGTGGTTAATTCTTCTTCCTGATGGGAAAATAGAGTGACCTGTGCCAGTCCCAACACCTAGAGCTAGTCTCTCATTGGTTCCCCCTCTTCCCGTTCATCCTCAGGACAAATCGCAACCTGTACGGAACAGGAGGTTAAAGGTGCTGAGTCTCCAAGGAGGGAGATTGCTAGTAAAGCGGCTGGAATGGCGAACCCGAGCACAAGGAGGTGAGAAATGAGGTGCGTTTTAGAAACCTTTCCCGATCACACGGTGTACCATCTTCTGGGTTTCTCATGCATGTTTTCGATGTAGGAAGATGCCCTTGAACCTGGAGATTTGGGACCCATGGGATGGGTACCACGCAGTACTACTTTAAAGGGTCTGCGTTTGCTCACCCAACCTCACCAAACCTCTCAGCCCCAAGAGTGTCCACCCTTATGTCTCCGTCAGCTGTGGGTCTAGATATGGTCAATTCAGGTGGCATCACAGCCCCTGAACGAATTGTATAAGAATTTCTCTCTCTTTCACTGTCTTTGTTTCACGGGTTTTTAAAAGTAATTGATTTTTATAATGGGGTTTAGCTGCTTTTCACTGCTGTGTTTATGCCGCTTTACACCCACTTGACTCACTTACAGAGATATATCAATACATAGGTTTAAGATTCTTACTAGTCAGATATATTCTTGGGCGGTGAGTAGGGGGTGTTGAGTCCAGTTCCCTGAACAAGGAGTAGGTCTTGTCTATTACATATTGGGTTTATGGAACGGTATCTGAGCTAATTTGAAACCCGTGTTTTATGCATCCCCCCGCCTCACCTTTCCCGTTGAGCAGCCATAGTGTGTTTTCTAAACGTGTGACTCTGTTCCGTTTTGTAATTCAGTTCAAGTGTAGCGGTTTTTACATTCCCTCTATTAGTGATATCTTATGACAAGTGTCTTTTTCTGTGTGACTTTTTTCACTTAGAATCGTCGTACCTAAATCCACTCATCATTCTGCTACTAGCCTTATGACCTTGATTTCATGGCTGAGTGATATTCCATTGTACATAAGGACCACAACTTCTTTATCCTTTTTTCTCTTTCCTGGGATATTTAAGGTGTAACGAATTGGAGGTTCTTGTCAAGAGAGCAGCCCTAAACTTTGGGGTGCCTTTGTCTTGCTGATTTTTTATTTTTCCCAATTTATACGCCCATGAGTGGAAGTGCCCTATGCTCTCTAAGCTGAGTTTTTTAGATGTTTCAGGACACACCGTACACTTCTCCAGAGTGGCTGTTGGCAATTTACATCCCGCCCATCAGCGTAGCAAGGCTCCCGGTTCTCCATGGCCTGTCCTGCATTTCTGGTTTTGACACTTTATTCAGCATGGCCCTTTTGACCGATGGGAAGCGAGACTTCTTTGTAGCGCTGATTTGCCTTTCCAGGTTGCTTGGTTGGCCAAAAAGGGCGTATGCGTTTTTTCCTGAATATATTCAGGAAAAAACGCATACGCCCTTTTTGGCCAAGGGCATGATTGTCGTGGTTTGGCCGCTTTTCCTGTGCTTTCAAGGCGATTCGAATCTACCTCCTGAAATCTGTTTCCTGCAATTCTGCCTTGCTTTCAAATCCTCTTCGTTGCCTTCCCTCAATATATTTGTGGACAAGAGTTATCATTTATAACTCTGCAGGTTTGTGAATTGCAGTGCCCCTGAGCTCCATTGTTCAACTCGCTTACTTGGGAGCTGGCCGCAAAAGCACAGGATTGCTTCAGGCCCTATTCTGGTCCCGGGCGGCAGGCTGAGCCTGTGGTTAATTCTTCTTCCTGATGGGAAAATAGAGTGACCTGTGCCAGTTCCAACACCTAGAGCTAGTCTCTCATTGGTTCCCCCTCTTCCCGTTCATCCTCAGGACAAATCGCAACCTGTACGGAACAGGAGGTTAAAGGTGCTGAGTCTCCAAGGAGGGAGATTGCTAGTAAAGCGGCTGGAATGGCGAACCCGAGCACAAGGAGGTGAGAAATGAGGTGCGTTTTAGAAACCTTTCCCGATCACACGGTGTACCATCTTCTGGGTTTCTCATGCATGTTTTCGATGTAGGAAGATGCCCTTGAACCTGGAGATTTGGGACCCATGGGATGGGTACCACGCAGTACTACTTTAAAGGGTCTGCGTTTGCTCACCCAACCTCACCAAACCTCTCAGCCCCAAGAGTGTCCACCCTTATGTCTCCGTCAGCTGTGGGTCTAGATATGGTCAATCCAGGTGGCATCACAGCCCCTGAACGAATTGTGTAAGAATTTCTCTCTCTTTCACTGTCTTTGTTTCACGGGTTTTTAAAAGTAATTGATTTTTATAATGGGGTTTAGCTGCTTTTCACTGCTGTGTTTATGCCGCTTTACACCCACTTGACTCACTTACAGAGAGATATCAATACATAGGTTTAAGATTCTTACTAGTCAGATATATTCTTGGGCGGTGAGTAGGGGGTGTTGAGTCCAGTTCCCTGAGCAAGGAGTAGGTCTTGTCTATTACATATTGGGTTTATGGAACGGTATCTGAGCTAATTTGAAACCCGTGTTTTATGCATCCCCCCGCCTCACCTTTCCCGTTGAGCAGCCATAGTGTGTTTTCTAAACGTGTGACTCTGTTCCGTTTTGTAATTCAGTTCAAGTGTAGTGGTTTTTACATTCCCTCTATTAGTGATATCTTATGACAAGTGTCTTTTTCTGTGTGACTTTTTTCACTTAGAATCGTCGTACCTAAATCCACTCATCATTCTGCTACTAGCCTTATGACCTTGATTTCATGGCTGAGTGATATTCCATTGTACATAAGGACCACAACTTCTTTATCCTTTTTTCTCTTTCCTGGGATATTTAAGGTGTAACGAATTGGAGGTTCTTGTCAAGAGAGCAGCCCTAAACTTTGGGGTGCCTTTGTCTTGCTGATTTTTTATTTTTCCCAATTTATACGCCCATGAGTGGAAGTGCCCTATGCTCTCTAAGCTGAGTTTTTTAGATGTTTCAGGACACACCGTACACTTCTCCAGAGTGGCTGTTGGCAATTTACATCCCGCCCATCAGCGTAGCAAGGCTCCCGGTTCTCCATGGCCTGTCCTGCATTTCTGGTTTTGACACTTTATTCAGCATGGCCCTTTTGACCGATGGGAAGCGAGACTTCTTTGTAGCGCTGATTTGCCTTTCCAGGTTGCTTGGTTGGCCACAAAGGGCGTATGCGTTTTTTCCTGAATATATTCAGGAAAAAACGCATACGCCCTTTTTGGCCAAGGGCATGATTGTCGAGGTTTGGCCGCTTTTCCTGTGCTTTCAAGGCGATTCGAATCTACCTCCTGAAATCTGTTTCCTGCAATTCTGCCTTGCTTTCAAATCCTCTTCGGTGCCTTCCCTCAATATATTTGTGGACAAGAGTTATCATTTATAACTCTGCAGGTTTGTGAATTGCAGTGCCCCTGAGCTCCATTGTTCAACTCGCTTACTTGGGAGCTGGCCGCAAAAGCACAGGATTGCTTCAGGCCCTATTCTGGTCCCGGGCGGCAGGCTGAGCCTGTGGTTAATTCTTCTTCCTGATGGGAAAATAGAGTGACCTGTGCCAGTCCCAACAGCTAGAGCTAGTCTCTCATTGGTTCCCCCTCTTCCCGTTCATCCTCAGAACAAATTGCAACCTGTACGGAACAGGAAGTTAAAGGTGCTGAGTCTCCAAGGAGGGAGATTGCTAGTAAAGCGGCTGGAATGGCGAACCCGAGCACAAGGAGATGAGAAATGAGGTGCGTTTTAGAAACCTTTCCCGATCACACGGTGTACCATCTTCTGGGTTTCTCATGCATGTTTTCGATGTTGGAAGATGCCCTTGAACCTGGAGATTTGGGACCCATGGGATGGGTACCACACAGTACTACTTTAAAGGGTCTGCGTTTGCTCACCCAACCTCACCAAACCTCTCAGCCCCAAGAGTGTCCACCCTTATGTCTCCGTCAGCTGTGGGTCTACATATGGTCAATCCAGGTGGCATCACAGCCCCTGAACGAATTGTGTAAGAATTTCTCTCTCTTTCACTGTCTTTGTTTCACGGGTTTTTAAAAGTAATTGATTTTTATAATGGGGTTTAGCTGCTTTTCACTGCTGTGTTTATGCCGCTTTACACCCACTTGACTCACTTACAGAGAGATATCAATACATAGGTTTAAGATTCTTTCTAGTCAGATATATTCTTGGGTGGCGAGTAGGGTGTGTTGAGTCCAGTTCCCTGAGCAAGGAGTAGGTCTTGTCTATTACATATTGGGTTTATGGAACGGTAACTGAGCTAATTTGAAACCCGTGTTTTATGCATCCCCCCGCCTCACCTTTCCCGTTGAGCAGCCATAGTGTGTTTTCTAAACGTGTGACTCTGTTCCGTTTTGTAATTCAGTTCAAGTGTAGCGGTTTTTACATTCCCTCTATTAGTGATATCTTATGACAAGTGTCTTTTTCTGTGTGACTTTTTTCACGTAGAATCGTCGTACCTAAATCCACTCATCATGCTGCTACTAGCCTTATGACCTTGATTTCATGGCTGAGTGATATTCCATTGTACATAAGGACCACAACTTCTTTATCCTTTTTTCTCTTTCCTGGGATATTTAAGGTGTAACGAAGTGGAGGTTCTTGTCAAGAGAGCAGCCCTAAACTTTGGGGTGCCTGTGTCTTGCTGATTTTTAGTTTTCCCAATGTATACGCCCATGAGTGGAAGTGCCCTATGCTCTCTAAGCTGAGTTTTTTAGATGTTTCAGGACACACCGTACACTTCTCCAGAGTGGCTGTTGGCAATTTACATCCCGCCCATCAGCGTAGCAAGGCTCCCGGTTCTCCATGGCCTGTCCTGCATTTCTGGTTTTGACACTTTATTCAGCATGGCCCTTTTGACCGATGGGAAGCGAGACTTCTTTGTAGCGCTGATTTGCCTTTCCAGGTTGCTTGGTTGGCCACAAAGGGCGTATGCGTTTTTTCCTGAATATATTCAGGAAAAAACGCATACGCCCTTTTTGGCCAAGGGCATGATTGTCGAGGTTTGGCCGCTTTTCCTGTGCTTTCAAGGCGATTCGAATCTACCTCCTGAAATCTGTTTCCTGCAATTCTGCCTTGCTTTCAAATCCTCTTCGGTGCCTTCCCTCAATATATTTGTGGACAAGAGTTATCATTTATAACTCTGCAGGTTTGTGAATTGCAGTGCCCCTGAGCTCCATTGTTCAACTCGCTTACTTGGGAGCTGGCCGCAAAAGCACAGGATTGCTTCAGGCCCTATTCTGGTCCCGGGCGGCAGGCTGAGCCTGTGGTTAATTCTTCTTCCTGATGGGAAAATAGAGTGACCTGTGCCAGTCCCAACACCTAGAGCTAGTCTCTCATTGGTTCCCCCTCTTCCCGTTCATCCTCAGGACAAATCGCAACCTGTACGGAACAGGAGGTTAAAGGTGCTGAGTCTCCAAGGAGGGAGATTGCTAGTAAAGCGGCTGGAATGGCGAACCCGAGCACAAGGAGGTGAGAAATGAGGTGCGTTTTAGAAACCTTTCCCGATCACACGGTGTACCATCTTCTGGGTTTCTCATGCATGTTTTCGATGTAGGAAGATGCCCTTGAACCTGGAGATTTGGGACCCATGGGATGGGTACCACGCAGTACTACTTTAAAGGGTCTGCGTTTGCTCACCCAACCTCACCAAACCTCTCAGCCCCAAGAGTGTCCACCCTTATGTCTCCGTCAGCTGTGGGTCTAGATATGGTCAATTCAGGTGGCATCACAGCCCCTGAACGAATTGTATAAGAATTTCTCTCTCTTTCACTGTCTTTGTTTCACGGGTTTTTAAAAGTAATTGATTTTTATAATGGGGTTTAGCTGCTTTTCACTGCTGTGTTTATGCCGCTTTACACCCACTTGACTCACTTACAGAGATATATCAATACATAGGTTTAAGATTCTTACTAGTCAGATATATTCTTGGGCGGTGAGTAGGGGGTGTTGAGTCCAGTTCCCTGAACAAGGAGTAGGTCTTGTCTATTACATATTGGGTTTATGGAACGGTATCTGAGCTAATTTGAAACCCGTGTTTTATGCATCCCCCCGCCTCACCTTTCCCGTTGAGCAGCCATAGTGTGTTTTCTAAACGTGTGACTCTGTTCCGTTTTGTAATTCAGTTCAAGTGTAGCGGTTTTTACATTCCCTCTATTAGTGATATCTTATGACAAGTGTCTTTTTCTGTGTGACTTTTTTCACTTAGAATCGTCGTACCTAAATCCACTCATCATTCTGCTACTAGCCTTATGACCTTGATTTCATGGCTGAGTGATATTCCATTGTACATAAGGACCACAACTTCTTTATCCTTTTTTCTCTTTCCTGGGATATTTAAGGTGTAACGAATTGGAGGTTCTTGTCAAGAGAGCAGCCCTAAACTTTGGGGTGCCTTTGTCTTGCTGATTTTTTATTTTTCCCAATTTATACGCCCATGAGTGGAAGTGCCCTATGCTCTCTAAGCTGAGTTTTTTAGATGTTTCAGGACACACCGTACACTTCTCCAGAGTGGCTGTTGGCAATTTACATCCCGCCCATCAGCGTAGCAAGGCTCCCGGTTCTCCATGGCCTGTCCTGCATTTCTGGTTTTGACACTTTATTCAGCATGGCCCTTTTGACCGATGGGAAGCGAGACTTCTTTGTAGCGCTGATTTGCCTTTCCAGGTTGCTTGGTTGGCCACAAAGGGCGTATGCGTTTTTTCCTGAATATATTCAGGAAAAAACGCATACGCCCTTTTTGGCCAAGGGCATGATTGTCGTGGTTTGGCCGCTTTTCCTGTGCTTTCAAGGCGATTCGAATCTACCTCCTGAAATCTGTTTCCTGCAATTCTGCCTTGCTTTCAAATCCTCTTCGTTGCCTTCCCTCAATATATTTGTGGACAAGAGTTATCATTTATAACTCTGCAGGTTTGTGAATTGCAGTGCCCCTGAGCTCCATTGTTCAACTCGCTTACTTGGGAGCTGGCCGCAAAAGCACAGGATTGCTTCAGGCCCTATTCTGGTCCCGGGCGGCAGGCTGAGCCTGTGGTTAATTCTTCTTCCTGATGGGAAAATAGAGTGACCTGTGCCAGTTCCAACACCTAGAGCTAGTCTCTCATTGGTTCCCCCTCTTCCCGTTCATCCTCAGGACAAATCGCAACCTGTACGGAACAGGAGGTTAAAGGTGCTGAGTCTCCAAGGAGGGAGATTGCTAGTAAAGCGGCTGGAATGGCGAACCCGAGCACAAGGAGGTGAGAAATGAGGTGCGTTTTAGAAACCTTTCCCGATCACACGGTGTACCATCTTCTGGGTTTCTCATGCATGTTTTCGATGTAGGAAGATGCCCTTGAACCTGGAGATTTGGGACCCATGGGATGGGTACCACGCAGTACTACTTTAAAGGGTCTGCGTTTGCTCACCCAACCTCACCAAACCTCTCAGCCCCAAGAGTGTCCACCCTTATGTCTCCGTCAGCTGTGGGTCTAGATATGGTCAATCCAGGTGGCATCACAGCCCCTGAACGAATTGTGTAAGAATTTCTCTCTCTTTCACTGTCTTTGTTTCACGGGTTTTTAAAAGTAATTGATTTTTATAATGGGGTTTAGCTGCTTTTCACTGCTGTGTTTATGCCGCTTTACACCCACTTGACTCACTTACAGAGAGATATCAATACATAGGTTTAAGATTCTTACTAGTCAGATATATTCTTGGGCGGTGAGTAGGGGGTGTTGAGTCCAGTTCCCTGAGCAAGGAGTAGGTCTTGTCTATTACATATTGGGTTTATGGAACGGTATCTGAGCTAATTTGAAACCCGTGTTTTATGCATCCCCCCGCCTCACCTTTCCCGTTGAGCAGCCATAGTGTGTTTTCTAAACGTGTGACTCTGTTCCGTTTTGTAATTCAGTTCAAGTGTAGTGGTTTTTACATTCCCTCTATTAGTGATATCTTATGACAAGTGTCTTTTTCTGTGTGACTTTTTTCACTTAGAATCGTCGTACCTAAATCCACTCATCATTCTGCTACTAGCCTTATGACCTTGATTTCATGGCTGAGTGATATTCCATTGTACATAAGGACCACAACTTCTTTATCCTTTTTTCTCTTTCCTGGGATATTTAAGGTGTAACGAATTGGAGGTTCTTGTCAAGAGAGCAGCCCTAAACTTTGGGGTGCCTTTGTCTTGCTGATTTTTTATTTTTCCCAATTTATACGCCCATGAGTGGAAGTGCCCTATGCTCTCTAAGCTGAGTTTTTTAGATGTTTCAGGACACACCGTACACTTCTCCAGAGTGGCTGTTGGCAATTTACATCCCGCCCATCAGCGTAGCAAGGCTCCCGGTTCTCCATGGCCTGTCCTGCATTTCTGGTTTTGACACTTTATTCAGCATGGCCCTTTTGACCGATGGGAAGCGAGACTTCTTTGTAGCGCTGATTTGCCTTTCCAGGTTGCTTGGTTGGCCACAAAGGGCGTATGCGTTTTTTCCTGAATATATTCAGGAAAAAACGCATACGCCCTTTTTGGCCAAGGGCATGATTGTCGAGGTTTGGCCGCTTTTCCTGTGCTTTCAAGGCGATTCGAATCTACCTCCTGAAATCTGTTTCCTGCAATTCTGCCTTGCTTTCAAATCCTCTTCGGTGCCTTCCCTCAATATATTTGTGGACAAGAGTTATCATTTATAACTCTGCAGGTTTGTGAATTGCAGTGCCCCTGAGCTCCATTGTTCAACTCGCTTACTTGGGAGCTGGCCGCAAAAGCACAGGATTGCTTCAGGCCCTATTCTGGTCCCGGGCGGCAGGCTGAGCCTGTGGTTAATTCTTCTTCCTGATGGGAAAATAGAGTGACCTGTGCCAGTCCCAACAGCTAGAGCTAGTCTCTCATTGGTTCCCCCTCTTCCCGTTCATCCTCAGAACAAATTGCAACCTGTACGGAACAGGAAGTTAAAGGTGCTGAGTCTCCAAGGAGGGAGATTGCTAGTAAAGCGGCTGGAATGGCGAACCCGAGCACAAGGAGATGAGAAATGAGGTGCGTTTTAGAAACCTTTCCCGATCACACGGTGTACCATCTTCTGGGTTTCTCATGCATGTTTTCGATGTTGGAAGATGCCCTTGAACCTGGAGATTTGGGACCCATGGGATGGGTACCACACAGTACTACTTTAAAGGGTCTGCGTTTGCTCACCCAACCTCACCAAACCTCTCAGCCCCAAGAGTGTCCACCCTTATGTCTCCGTCAGCTGTGGGTCTACATATGGTCAATCCAGGTGGCATCACAGCCCCTGAACGAATTGTGTAAGAATTTCTCTCTCTTTCACTGTCTTTGTTTCACGGGTTTTTAAAAGTAATTGATTTTTATAATGGGGTTTAGCTGCTTTTCACTGCTGTGTTTATGCCGCTTTACACCCACTTGACTCACTTACAGAGAGATATCAATACATAGGTTTAAGATTCTTTCTAGTCAGATATATTCTTGGGTGGCGAGTAGGGTGTGTTGAGTCCAGTTCCCTGAGCAAGGAGTAGGTCTTGTCTATTACATATTGGGTTTATGGAACGGTAACTGAGCTAATTTGAAACCCGTGTTTTATGCATCCCCCCGCCTCACCTTTCCCGTTGAGCAGCCATAGTGTGTTTTCTAAACGTGTGACTCTGTTCCGTTTTGTAATTCAGTTCAAGTGTAGCGGTTTTTACATTCCCTCTATTAGTGATATCTTATGACAAGTGTCTTTTTCTGTGTGACTTTTTTCACTTAGAATCGTCGTACCTAAATCCACTCATCATGCTGCTACTAGCCTTATGACCTTGATTTCATGGCTGAGTGATATTCCATTGTACATAAGGACCACAACTTCTTTATCCTTTTTTCTCTTTCCTGGGATATTTAAGGTGTAACGAAGTGGAGGTTCTTGTCAAGAGAGCAGCCCTAAACTTTGGGGTGCCTGTGTCTTGCTGATTTTTAGTTTTCCCAATGTATACGCCCATGAGTGGAAGTGCCCTATGCTCTCTAAGCTGAGTTTTTTAGATGTTTCAGGACACACCGTACACTTCTCCAGAGTGGCTGTTGGCAATTTACATCCCGCCCATCAGCGTAGCAAGGCTCCCGGTTCTCCATGGCCTGTCCTGCATTTCTGGTTTTGACACTTTATTCAGCATGGCCCTTTTGACCGATGGGAAGCGAGACTTCTTTGTAGCGCTGATTTGCCTTTCCAGGTTGCTTGGTTGGCCAAAAAGGGCGTATGCGTTTTTTCCTGAATATATTCAGGAAAAAACGCATACGCCCTTTTTGGCCAAGGGCATGATTGTCGAGGTTTGGCCGCTTTTCCTGTGCTTTCAAGGCGATTCGAATCTACCTCCTGAAATCTGTTTCCTGCAATTCTGCCTTGCTTTCAAATCCTCTTCGGTGCCTTCCCTCAATATATTTGTGGACAAGAGTTATCATTTATAACTCTGCAGGTTTGTGAATTGCAGTGCCCCTGAGCTCCATTGTTCAACTCGCTTACTTGGGAGCTGGCCGCAAAAGCACAGGATTGCTTCAGGCCCTATTCTTGTCCCGGGCGGCAGGCTGAGCCTGTTGTTAATTCTTCTTCCTGATGGGAAAATAGAGTGACCTGTGCCAGTCCCAACAGCTAGAGCTTGTCTCTCATTGGTTCCCCCTCTTCCCGTTCATCCTCAGGACAAATCGCAACCTGTACGGAACAGGAGGTTAAAGGTGCTGAGTCT
The DNA here is from genome assembly GCF_028021215.1 of Eschrichtius robustus. Classification (NCBI taxonomy): domain Eukaryota; kingdom Metazoa; phylum Chordata; class Mammalia; order Artiodactyla; family Eschrichtiidae; genus Eschrichtius; species Eschrichtius robustus. The sequence continues at coordinate 22,253 of NW_027175598.1, forward strand.
CCAAGGAGGGAGATTGCTAGTAAAGCGGCTGGAATGGCGAACCCGAGCACAAGGAGGTGAGAAATGAGGTGCGTTTTAGAAACCTTTCCTGATCACACGGTGTACCATCTTCTGGGTTTCTCATGCATGTTTTCGATGTAGGAAGATGCCCTTGAACCTGGAGATTTGGGACCCATGGGATGGGTACCACGCAGTACTACTTTAAAGGGTCTGCGTTTGCTCACCCAACCTCACCAAACCTCTCAGCCCCTAGAGTGTCCACCCTTATGTCTCCATCAGCTGTGGGTCTAGATATGGTCAATCCAGGTGGCATCACAGCCCCTGAACGAATTGTGTAAGAATTTCTCTCTCTTTCACTGTCTTTGTTTCACGGGTTTTTAAAAGTAATTGATTTTTATAATGGGGTTTAGCTGCTTTTCACTGCTGTGTTTATGCCGCTTTACACCCACTTGACTCACTTACAGAGAGATATCAATACATAGGTTTAAGATTCTTACTAGTCAGATATATTATTGGGTGGTGTGTAGGGGGTGTTGAGTCCAGTTCCCTGAGCAAGGAGTAGGTCTTGTCTATTACATATTGGGTTTATGGAACGGTATCTGAGCTAATTTGAAACCCGTGTTTTATGCATCCCCCCGCCTCACCTTTCCCGTTGAGCAGCCATAGTGTGTTTTCTAAACGTGTGACTCTGTTCCGTTTTGTAATTCAGTTCAAGTGTAGCGGTTTTTACATTCCCTCTATTAGTGATATCTTATGACAAGTGTCTTTTTCTGTGTGACTTTTTTCACGTAGAATCGTCGTACCTAAATCCACTCATCATGCTGCTACTAGCCTTATGACCTTGATTTCATGGCTGAGTGATATTCCATTGTACATAAGGACCACAAATTCTTTATCCTTTTTTCTCTTTCCTGGGATATTTAAGGTGTAACGAAGTGGAGGTTCTTGTCAAGAGAGCAGCCCTAAACTTTGGGGTGCCTGTGTCTTGCTGATTTTTAGTTTTCCCAATGTATACGCCCATAAGTGGAAGTGCCCTATGCTCTCTAAGCTGAGTTTTTTAGATGTTTCAGGACACACCGTACACTTCTCCAGAGTGGCTGTTGGCAATTTACATCCCGCCCATCAGCGTAGCAAGGCTCCCGGTTCTCCATGGCCTGTCCTGCATTTCTGGTTTTGACACTTTATTCAGCATGGCCCTTTTGACCGATGGGAAGCGAGACTTCTTTGTAGCGCTGATTTGCCTTTCCAGGTTGCTTGGTTGGCCAAAAAGGGCGTATGCGTTTTTTCCTGAATATATTCAGGAAAAAACGCATACGCCCTTTTTGGCCAAGGGCATGATTGTCGAGGTTTGGCCGCTTTTCCTGTGCTTTCAAGGCGATTCGAATCTACCTCCTGAAATCTGTTTCCTGCAATTCTGCCTTGCTTTCAAATCCTCTTCGTTGCCTTCCCTCAATATATTTGTGGACAAGAGTTATCATTTATAACTCTGCAGGTTTGTGAATTGCAGTGCCCCTGAGCTCCATTGTTCAACTCGCTTACTTGGGAGCTGGCCGCAAAAGCACAGGATTGCTTCAGGCCCTATTCTGGTCCCGGGCGGCAGGCTGAGACTGTGGTTAATTCTTCTTCCTGATGGGAAAATAGAGTGACCTGTGCCAGTTCCAACACCTAGAGCTAGTCTCTCATTGGTTCCCCCTCTTCCCGTTCATCCTCAGGACAAATCGCAACCTGTACGGAACAGGAGGTTAAAGGTGCTGAGTCTCCAAGGAGGGAGATTGCTAGTAAAGCGGCTGGAATGGCGAACCCGAGCACAAGGAGGTGAGAAATGAGGTGCGTTTTAGAAACCTTTCCCGATCACACGGTGTACCATCTTCTGGGTTTCTCATGCATGTTTTCGATGTAGGAAGATGCCCTTGAACCTGGAGATTTGGGACCCATGGGATGGGTACCACGCAGTACTACTTTAAAGGGTCTGCGTTTGCTCACCCAACCTCACCAAACCTCTCAGCCCCAAGAGTGTCCACCCTTATGTCTCCGTCAGCTGTGGGTCTAGATATGGTCAATCCAGGTGGCATCACAGCCCCTGAACGAATTGTGTAAGAATTTCTCTCTCTTTCACTGTCTTTGTTTCACGGGTTTTTAAAAGTAATTGATTTTTATAATGGGGTTTAGCTGCTTTTCACTGCTGTGTTTATGCCGCTTTACACCCACTTGACTCACTTACAGAGAGATATCAATACATAGGTTTAAGATTCTTACTAGTCAGATATATTGTTGGGCGGTGAGTAGGGGGTGTTGAGTCCAGTTCCCTGAGCAAGGAGTAGGTCTTGTCTATTACATATTGGGTTTATGGAACGGTATCTGAGCTAATTTGAAACCCGTGTTTTATGCATCCCCCCGCCTCACCTTTCCCGTTGAGCAGCCATAGTGTGTTTTCTAAACGTGTGACTCTTTTCCGTTTTGTAATTCAGTTCAAGTGTAGCGGTTATTACATTCCCTCTATTAGTGATATCTTATAACAAGTGTGTCTTTGTGTGTGACTTTTTTCACTTAGAATCGTCGTACCTAAATCCACTCATCATACTGCTACTAGCCTTATGACGTTGATTTCATGGCTGAGTGATATTCCATTGTATATAAGGATCACAACTTCTTTATCCATTTTTCTCTTTCCTGGGATATTTAAGGTGTAACGAAGTGGAGGTTCTTGTCAAGAGAGCAGCCCTAAACTTTGGGGTGCCTTTGTCTTGCTGATTTTTTATTTTTCCCAATTTATACGCCCATGAGTGGAAGTGCCCTATGCTCTCTAAGCTGAGTTTTTTAGATGTTTCAGGACACACCGTACACTTCTCCAGAGTGGCTGTTGGCAATTTACATCCCGCCCATCAGCGTAGCAAGGCTCCCGGTTCTCCATGGCCTGTCCTGCATTTCTGGTTTTGACACTTTATTCAGCATGGCCCTTTTGACCGATGGGAAGCGAGACTTCTTTGTAGCGCTGATTTGCCTTTCCAGGTTGCTTGGTTGGCCACAAAGGGCGTATGCGTTTTTTCCTGAATATATTCAGGAAAAAACGCATACGCCCTTTTTGGCCAAGGGCATGATTGTCGAGGTTTGGCCGCTTTTCCTGTGCTTTCAAGGCGATTCGAATCTACCTCCTGAAATCTGTTTCCTGCAATTCTGCCTTGCTTTCAAATCCTCTTCGTTGCCTTCCCTCAATATATTTGTGGACAAGAGTTATCATTTATAACTCTGCAGGTTTGTGAATTGCAGTGCCCCTGAGCTCCATTGTTCAACTCGCTTACTTGGGAGCTGGCCGCAAAAGCACAGGATTGCTTCAGGCCCTATTCTTGTCCCGGGCGGCAGGCTGAGCCTGTGGTTAATTCTTCTTCCTGATGGGAAAATAGAGTGACCTGTGCCAGTCCCAACAGCTAGAGCTAGTCTCTCATTGGTTCCCCCTCTTCCCGTTCATCCTCAGGACAAATCGCAACCTGTACGGAACAGGAGGTTAAAGGTGCTGAGTCTCCAAGGAGGGAGATTGCTAGTAAAGCGGCTGGAATGGCGAACCCGAGCACAAGGAGGTGAGAAATGAGGTGCGTTTTAGAAACCTTTCCTGATCACACGGTGTACCATCTTCTGGGTTTCTCATGCATGTTTTCGATGTAGGAAGATGCCCTTGAACCTGGAGATTTGGGACCCATGGGATGGGTACCACGCAGTACTACTTTAAAGGGTCTGCGTTTGCTCACCCAACCTCACCAAACCTCTCAGCCCCTAGAGTGTCCACCCTTATGTCTCCATCAGCTGTGGGTCTAGATATGGTCAATCCAGGTGGCATCACAGCCCCTGAACGAATTGTGTAAGAATTTCTCTCTCTTTCACTGTCTTTGTTTCACGGGTTTTTAAAAGTAATTGATTTTTATAATGGGGTTTAGCTGCTTTTCACTGCTGTGTTTATGCCGCTTTACACCCACTTGACTCACTTACAGAGAGATATCAATACATAGGTTTAAGATTCTTACTAGTCAGATATATTCTTGGGTGGTGTGTAGGGGGTGTTGAGTCCAGTTCCCTGAGCAAGGAGTAGGTCTTGTCTATTACATATTGGGTTTATGGAACGGTATCTGAGCTAATTTGAAACCCGTGTTTTATGCATCCCCCCGCCTCACCTTTCCCGTTGAGCAGCCATAGTGTGTTTTCTAAACGTGTGACTCTGTTCCGTTTTGTAATTCAGTTCAAGTGTAGCGGTTTTTACATTCCCTCTATTAGTGATATCTTATGACAAGTGTCTTTTTCTGTGTGACTTTTTTCACGTAGTATCGTCGTACCTAAATCCACTCATCATGCTGCTACTAGCCTTATGACCTTGATTTCATGGCTGAGTGATATTCCATTGTACATAAGGACCACAACTTCTTTATCCTTTTTTCTCTTTCCTGGGATATTTAAGGTGTAACGAAGTGGAGGTTCTTGTCAAGAGAGCAGCCCTAAACTTTGGGGTGCCTGTGTCTTGCTGATTTTTAGTTTTCCCAATGTATACGCCCATAAGTGGAAGTGCCCTATGCTCTCTAAGCTGAGTTTTTTAGATGTTTCAGGACACACCGTACACTTCTCCAGAGTGGCTGTTGGCAATTTACATCCCGCCCATCAGCGTAGCAAGGCTCCCGTTTCTCCATGGCCTGTCCTGCATTTCTGGTTTTGACACTTTATTCAGCATGGCCCTTTTGACCGATGGGAAGCGAGACTCCTTTGTAGCGCTGATTTGCCTTTCCAGGTTGCTTGGTTGGCCAAAAAGGGCGTATGCGTTTTTTCCTGAATATATTCAGGAAAAAACGCATACGCCCTTTTTGGCCAAGGGCATGATTGTCGTGGTTTGGCCGCTTTTCCTGTGCTTTCAAGGCGATTCGAATCTACCTCCTGAAATCTGTTTCCTGCAATTCTGCCTTGCTTTCAAATCCTCTTCGTTGCCTTCCCTCAATATATTTGTGGACAAGAGTTATCATTTATAACTCTGCAGGTTTGTGAATTGCAGTGCCCCTGAGCTCCATTGTTCAACTCGCTTACTTGGGAGCTGGCCGCAAAAGCACAGGATTGCTTCAGGCCCTATTCTGGTCCCGGGCGGCAGGCTGAGACTGTGGTTAATTCTTCTTCCTGATGGGAAAATAGAGTGACCTGTGCCAGTTCCAACACCTAGAGCTAGTCTCTCATTGGTTCCCCCTCTTCCCGTTCATCCTCAGGACAAATCGCAACCTGTACGGAACAGGAGGTTAAAGGTGCTGAGTCTCCAAGGAGGGAGATTGCTAGTAAAGCGGCTGGAATGGCGAACCCGAGCACAAGGAGGTGAGAAATGAGGTGCGTTTTAGAAACCTTTCCCGATCACACGGTGTACCATCTTCTGGGTTTCTCATGCATGTTTTCGATGTAGGAAGATGCCCTTGAACCTGGAGATTTGGGACCCATGGGATGGGTACCACGCAGTACTACTTTAAAGGGTCTGCGTTTGCTCACCCAACCTCACCAAACCTCTCAGCCCCAAGAGTGTCCACCCTTATGTCTCCGTCAGCTGTGGGTCTAGATATGGTCAATCCAGGTGGCATCACAGCCCCTGAACGAATTGTGTAAGAATTTCTCTCTCTTTCACTGTCTTTGTTTCACGGGTTTTTAAAAGTAATTGATTTTTATAATGGGGTTTAGCTGCTTTTCACTGCTGTGTTTATGCCGCTTTACACCCACTTGACTCACTTACAGAGAGATATCAATACATAGGTTTAAGATTCTTACTAGTCAGATATATTCTTGGGCGGTGAGTAGGGGGTGTTGAGTCCAGTTCCCTGAGCAAGGAGTAGGTCTTGTCTATTACATATTGGGTTTATGGAACGGTATCTGAGCTAATTTGAAACCCGTGTTTTATGCATCCCCCCGCCTCACCTTTCCCGTTGAGCAGCCATAGTGTGTTTTCTAAACGTGTGACTCTGTTTCGTTTTGTAATTCAGTTCAAGTGTAGCGGTTTTTACATTCCCTCTATTAGTGATATCTTATGACAAGTGTCTTTTTCTGTGTGACTTTTTTCACTTAGAATCGTCGTACCTAAATCCACTCATCATGCTGCTACTAGCCTTATGACCTTGATTTCATGGCTGAGTGATATTCCATTGTATATAAGGATCACAACTTCTTTATCCATTTTTCTCTTTCCTGGGATATTTAAGGTGTAACGAAGTGGAGGTTCTTGTCAAGAGAGCAGCCCTAAACTTTGGGGTGCCTTTGTCTTGCTGATTTTTTATTTTTCCCAATTTATACGCCCATGAGTGGAAGTGCCCTATGCTCTCTAAGCTGAGTTTTTTAGATGTTTCAGGACACACCGTACACTTCTCCAGAGTGGCTGTTGGCAATTTACATCCCGCCCATCAGCGTAGCAAGGCTCCCGGTTCTCCATGGCCTGTCCTGCATTTCTGGTTTTGACACTTTATTCAGCATGGCCCTTTTGACCGATGGGAAGCGAGACTTCTTTGTAGCGCTGATTTGCCTTTCCAGGTTGCTTGGTTGGCCAAAAAGGGCGTATGCGTTTTTTCCTGAATATATTCAGGAAAAAACGCATACGCCCTTTTTGGCCAAGGGCATGATTGTCGAGGTTTGGCCGCTTTTCCTGTGCTTTCAAGGCGATTCGAATCTACCTCCTGAAATCTGTTTCCTGCAATGCTGCCTTGCTTTCAAATCCTCTTCGTTGCCTTCCCTCAATATATTTGTGGACAAGAGTTATCATTTATAACTCTGCAGGTTTGTGAATTGCAGTGCCCCTGAGCTCCATTGTTCAACTCGCTTACTTGGGAGCTGGCCGCAAAAGCACAGGATTGCTTCAGGCCCTATTCTGGTCCCGGGCGGCAGGCTGAGCCTGTGGTTAATTCTTCTTCCTGATGGGAAAATAGCGTGACCTGTGCCAGTCCCAACACCTAGAGCTAGTCTCTCATTGGTTCCCCCTCTTCCCGTTCATCCTCAGGACAAATCGCAACCTGTACGGAACAGGAGGTTAAAGGTGCTGAGTCTCCAAGGAGGGAGATTGCTAGTAAAGCGGCTGGAATGGCGAACCCGAGCACAAGGAGGTGAGAAATGAGGTGCGTTTTAGAAACCTTTCCCGATCACACGGTGTACCAGCTTCTGGGTTTCTCATGCATGTTTTCGATGTAGGAAGATGCCCTTGAACCTGGAGATTTGGGACCCATGGGATGGGTACCACGCAGTACTACTTTAAAGGGTCTGCGTTTGCTCACCCAACCTCACCAAACCTCTCAGCCCCAGGAGTGTCCACCCTTATGTCTCCGTCAGCTGTGGGTCTAGATATGGTCAATCCAGGTGGCATCACAGACCCTGAACGAATTGTGTAAGAATTTCTCTCTCTTTCACTGTCTTTGTTTCACGGGTTTTTAAAAGTAATTGATTTTTATAATGGGGTTTAGCTGCTTTTCACTGCTGTGTTTATGCCGCTTTACACCCACTTGACTCACTTACAGAGAGATATCAATACATAGGTTTAAGATTCTTACTAGTCAGATATATTATTGGGTGGTGTGTAGGGGGTGTTGAGTCCAGTTCCCTGAGCAAGGAGTAGGTCTTGTCTATTACATATTGGGTTTATGGAACGGTATCTGAGCTAATTTGAAACCCGTGTTTTATGCATCCCCCCGCCTCACCTTTCCCGTTGAGCAGCCATAGTGTGTTTTCTAAACGTGTGACTCTGTTCCGTTTTGTAATTCAGTTCAAGTGTAGCGGTTTTTACATTCCCTCTATTAGTGATATCTTATGACAAGTGTCTTTTTCTGTGTGACATTTTTCACTTAGAATCGTCGTACCTAAATCCACTCATCATGCTGCTACTAGCCTTAAGACCTTGATTTCATGGCTGAGTGATATTCCATTGTACATAAGGACCACAACTTCTTTATCCTTTTTTCTCTTTCCTGGGATATTTAAGGTGTAACGAAGTGGAGGTTCTTGTCAAGAGAGCAGCCCTAAACTTTGGGGTGCCTGTGTCTTGCTGATTTTTAGTTTTCCCAATGTATACGCCCATGAGTGGAAGTGCCCTATGCTCTCTAAGCTGAGTTTTTTAGATGTTTCAGGACACACCGTACACTTCTCCAGAGTGGCTGTTGGCAATTTACATCCCGCCCATCAGCGTAGCAAGGCTCCCGGTTCTCCATGGCCTGTCCTGCATTTCTGGTTTTGACACTTTATTCAGCATGGCCCTTTTGACCGATGGGAAGCGAGACTTCTTTGTAGCGCTGATTTGCCTTTCCAGGTTGCTTGGTTGGCCAAAAAGGGCGTATGCGTTTTTTCCTGAATATATTCAGGAAAAAACGCATACGCCCTTTTTGGCCAAGGGCATGATTGTCGAGGTTTGGCCGCTTTTCCTGTGCTTTCAAGGCGATTCGAATCTACCTCCTGAAATCTGTTTCCTGCAATTCTGCCTTGCTTTCAAATCCTCTTCGGTGCCTTCCCTCAATATATTTGTGGACAAGAGTTATCATTTATAACTCTGCAGGTTTGTGAATTGCAGTGCCCCTGAGCTCCATTGTTCAACTCGCTTACTTGGGAGCTGGCCGCAAAAGCACAGGATTGCTTCAGGCCCTATTCTTGTCCCGGGCGGCAGGCTGAGCCTGTGGTTAATTCTTCTTCCTGATGGGAAAATAGAGTGACCTGTGCCAGTCCCAACAGCTAGAGCTAGTCTCTCATTGGTTCCCCCTCTTCCCGTTCATCCTCAGGACAAATCGCAACCTGTACGGAACAGGAGGTTAAAGGTGCTGAGTCTCCAAGGAGGGAGATTGCTAGTAAAGCGGCTGGAATGGCGAACCCGAGCACAAGGAGGTGAGAAATGAGGTGCGTTTTAGAAACCTTTCCTGATCACACGGTGTACCATCTTCTGGGTTTCTCATGCATGTTTTCGATGTAGGAAGATGCCCTTGAACCTGGAGATTTGGGACCCATGGGATGGGTACCACGCAGTACTACTTTAAAGGGTCTGCGTTTGCTCACCCAACCTCACCAAACCTCTCAGCCCCTAGAGTGTCCACCCTTATGTCTCCATCAGCTGTGGGTCTAGATATGGTCAATCCAGGTGGCATCACAGCCCCTGAACGAATTGTGTAAGAATTTCTCTCTCTTTCACTGTCTTTTTTTCACGGGTTTTTAAAAGTAATTGATTTTTATAATGTGGTTTAGCTGCTTTTCACTGCTGTGTTTATGCCGCTTTACACCCACTTGACTCACTTACAGAGAGATATCAATACATAGGTTTAAGATTCTTACTAGTCAGATATATTCTTGGGTGGTGTGTAGGGGGTGTTGAGTCCAGTTCCCTGAGCAAGGAGTAGGTCTTGTCTATTACATATTGGGTTTATGGAACGGTATCTGAGCTAATTTGAAACCCGTGTTTTATGCATCCCCCCGCCTCACCTTTCCCGTTGAGCAGCCATAGTGTGTTTTCTAAACGTGTGACTCTGTTCCGTTTTGTAATTCAGTTCAAGTGTAGCGGTTTTTACATTCCCTCTATTAGTGATATCTTATGACAAGTGTCTTTTTCTGTGTGACTTTTTTCACGTAGAATCGTCGTACCTAAATCCACTCATCATGCTGCTACTAGCCTTATGACCTTGATTTCATGGCTGAGTGATATTCCATTGTACATAAGGACCTCAACTTCTTTATCCTTTTTTCTCTTTCCTGGGATATTTAAGGTGTAACGAAGTGGAGGTTCTTGTCAAGAGAGCAGCCCTAAACTTTGGGGTGCCTGTGTCTTGCTGATTTTTAGTTTTCCCAATGTATACGCCCATGAGTGGAAGTGCCCTATGCTCTCTAAGCTGAGTTTTTTAGATGTTTCAGGACACACCGTACACTTCTCCAGAGTGGCTGTTGGCAATTTACATCCCGCCCATCAGCGTAGCAAGGCTCCCGGTTCTCCATGGCCTGTCCTGCATTTCTGGTTTTGACACTTTATTCAGCATGGCCCTTTTGACCGATGGGAAGCGAGACTTCTTTGTAGCGCTGATTTGCCTTTCCAGGTTGCTTGGTTTGCCAAAAAGGGCGTATGCGTTTTTTCCTGAATATATTCAGGAAAAAACGCATACGCCCTTTTTGGCCAAGGGCATGATTGTCGAGGTTTGGCCGCTTTTCCTGTGCTTTCAAGGCGATTCGAATCTACCTCCTGAAATCTGTTTCCTGCAATTCTGCCTTGCTTTCAAATCCTCTTCGGTGCCTTCCCTCAATATATTTGTGGACAAGAGTTATCATTTATAACTCTGCAGGTTTGTGAATTGCAGTGCCCCTGAGCTCCATTGTTCAACTCGCTTACTTGGGAGCTGGCCGCAAAAGCACAGGATTGCTTCAGGCCCTATTCTTGTCCCGGGCGGCAGGCTGAGCCTGTGGTTAATTCTTCTTCCTAATGGGAAAATAGAGTGACCTGTGCCAGTCCCAACAGCTAGAGCTAGTCTCTCATTGGTTCCCCCTCTTCCCGTTCATCCTCAGGACAAATCGCAACCTGTACGGAACAGGAGGTTAAAGGTGCTGAGTCTCCAAGGAGGGAGATTGCTAGTAAAGCGGCTGGAATGGCGAACCCGAGCACAAGGAGGTGAGAAATGAGGTGCGTTTTAGAAACCTTTCCTGATCACACGGTGTACCATCTTCTGGGTTTCTCATGCATGTTTTCGATGTAGGAAGATGCCCTTGAACCTGGAGATTTGGGACCCATGGGATGGGTACCACGCAGTACTACTTTAAAGGGTCTGCGTTTGCTCACCCAACCTCACCAAACCTCTCAGCCCCTAGAGTGTCCACCCTTATGTCTCCATCAGCTGTGGGTCTAGATATGGTCAATCCAGGTGGCATCACAGCCCCTGAACGAATTGTGTAAGAATTTCTCTCTCTTTCACTGTCTTTTTTTCACGGGTTTTTAAAAGTAATTGATTTTTATAATGTGGTTTAGCTGCTTTTCACTGCTGTGTTTATGCCGCTTTACACCCACTTGACTCACTTACAGAGAGATATCAATACATAGGTTTAAGATTCTTACTAGTCAGATATATTCTTGGGTGGTGTGTAGGGGGTGTTGAGTCCAGTTCCCTGAGCAAGGAGTAGGTCTTGTCTATTACATATTGGGTTTATGGAACGGTATCTGAGCTAATTTGAAACCCGTGTTTTATGCATCCCCCCGCCTCACCTTTCCCGTTGAGCAGCCATAGTGTGTTTTCTAAACGTGTGACTCTGTTCCGTTTTGTAATTCAGTTCAAGTGTAGCGGTTTTTACATTCCCTCTATTAGTGATATCTTATGACAAGTGTCTTTTTCTGTGTGACTTTTTTCACGTAGAATCGTCGTACCTAAATCCACTCATCATGCTGCTACTAGCCTTATGACCTTGATTTCATGGCTGAGTGATATTCCATTGTACATAAGGACCACAACTTCTTTATCCTTTTTTCTCTTTCCTGGGATATTTAAGGTGTAACGAAGTGGAGGTTCTTGTCAAGAGAGCAGCCCTAAACTTTGGGGTGCCTGTGTCTTGCTGATTTTTAGTTTTCCCAATGTATACACCCATGAGTGGAAGTGCCCTATGCTCTCTAAGCTGAGTTTTTTAGATGTTTCAGGACACACCGTACACTTCTCCAGAGTGGCTGTTGGCAATTTACATCCCGCCCATCAGCGTAGCAAGGCTCCCGGTTCTCCATGGCCTGTCCTGCATTTCTGGTTTTGACACTTTATTCAGCATGGCCCTTTTGACCGATGGGAAGCGAGACTTCTTTGTAGCGCTGATTTGCCTTTCCAGGTTGCTTGGTTGGCCAAAAAGGGCGTATGCGTTTTTTCCTGAATATATTCAGGAAAAAACGCATACGCCCTTTTTGGCCAAGGGCATGATTGTCGAGGTTTGGCCGCTTTTCCTGTGCTTTCAAGGCGATTCGAATCTACCTCCTGAAATCTGTTTCCTGCAATTCTGCCTTGCTTTCAAATCCTCTTCGTTGCCTTCCCTCAATATATTTGTGGACAAGAGTTATCATTTATAACTCTGCAGGTTTGTGAATTGCAGTGCCCCTGAGCTCCATTGTTCAACTCGCTTACTTGGGAGCTGGCCGCAAAAGCACAGGATTGCTTCAGGCCCTATTCTGGTCCCGGGCGGCAGGCTGAGACTGTGGTTAATTCTTCTTCCTGATGGGAAAATAGAGTGACCTGTGCCAGTTCCAACACCTAGAGCTAGTCTCTCATTGGTTCCCCCTCTTCCCGTTCATCCTCAGGACAAATCGCAACCTGTACGGAACAGGAGGTTAAAGGTGCTGAGTCTCCAAGGAGGGAGATTGCTAGTAAAGCGGCTGGAATGGCGAACCCGAGCACAAGGAGGTGAGAAATGAGGTGCGTTTTAGAAACCTTTCCCGATCACACGGTGTACCATCTTCTGGGTTTCTCATGCATGTTTTCGATGTAGGAAGATGCCCTTGAACCTGGAGATTTGGGACCCATGGGATGGGTACCACGCAGTACTACTTTAAAGGGTCTGCGTTTGCTCACCCAACCTCACCAAACCTCTCAGCCCCAAGAGTGTCCACCCTTATGTCTCCGTCAGCTGTGGGTCTAGATATGGTCAATCCAGGTGGCATCACAGCCCCTGAACGAATTGTGTAAGAATTTCTCTCTCTTTCACTGTCTTTGTTTCACGGGTTTTTAAAAGTAATTGATTTTTATAATGGGGTTTAGCTGCTTTTCACTGCTGTGTTTATGCCGCTTTACACCCACTTGACTCACTTACAGAGAGATATCAATACATAGGTTTAAGATTCTTACTAGTCAGATATATTCTTGGGCGGTGAGTAGGGGGTGTTGAGTCCAGTTCCCTGAGCAAGGAGTAGGTCTTGTCTATTACATATTGGGTTTATGGAACGGTATCTGAGCTAATTTGAAACCCGTGTTTTATGCATCCCCCCGCCTCACCTTTCCCGTTGAGCAGCCATAGTGTGTTTTCTAAACGTGTGACTCTGTTCCGTTTTGTAATTCAGTTCAAGTGTAGCGGTTTTTACATTCCCTCTATTAGTGATATCTTATGACAAGTGTCTTTTTCTGTGTGACTTTTTTCACTTAGAATCGTCGTACCTAAATCCACTCATCATGCTGCTACTAGCCTTATGACCTTGATTTCATGGCTGAGTGATATTCCATTGTATATAAGGATCACAACTTCTTTATCCATTTTTCTCTTTCCTGGGATATTTAAGGTGTAACGAAGTGGAGGTTCTTGTCAAGAGAGCAGCCCTAAACTTTGGGGTGCCTTTGTCTTGCTGATTTTTTATTTTTCCCAATTTATACGCCCATGAGTGGAAGTGCCCTATGCTCTCTAAGCTGAGTTTTTTAGATGTTTCAGGACACACCGTACACTTCTCCAGAGTGGCTGTTGGCAATTTACATCCCGCCCATCAGCGTAGCAAGGCTCCCGGTTCTCCATGGCCTGTCCTGCATTTCTGGTTTTGACACTTTATTCAGCATGGCCCTTTTGACCGATGGGAAGCGAGACTTCTTTGTAGCGCTGATTTGCCTTTCCAGGTTGCTTGGTTGGCCAAAAAGGGCGTATGCGTTTTTTCCTGAATATATTCAGGAAAAAACGCATACGCCCTTTTTGGCCAAGGGCATGATTGTCGAGGTTTGGCCGCTTTTCCTGTGCTTTCAAGGCGATTCGAATCTACCTCCTGAAATCTGTTTCCTGCAATGCTGCCTTGCTTTCAAATCCTCTTCGTTGCCTTCCCTCAATATATTTGTGGACAAGAGTTATCATTTATAACTCTGCAGGTTTGTGAATTGCAGTGCCCCTGAGCTCCATTGTTCAACTCGCTTACTTGGGAGCTGGCCGCAAAAGCACAGGATTGCTTCAGGCCCTATTCTGGTCCCGGGCGGCAGGCTGAGCCTGTGGTTAATTCTTCTTCCTGATGGGAAAATAGCGTGACCTGTGCCAGTCCCAACACCTAGAGCTAGTCTCTCATTGGTTCCCCCTCTTCCCGTTCATCCTCAGGACAAATCGCAACCTGTACGGAACAGGAGGTTAAAGGTGCTGAGTCTCCAAGGAGGGAGATTGCTAGTAAAGCGGCTGGAATGGCGAACCCGAGCACAAGGAGGTGAGAAATGAGGTGCGTTTTAGAAACCTTTCCCGATCACACGGTGTACCAGCTTCTGGGTTTCTCATGCATGTTTTCGATGTAGGAAGATGCCCTTGAACCTGGAGATTTGGGACCCATGGGATGGGTACCACGCAGTACTACTTTAAAGGGTCTGCGTTTGCTCACCCAACCTCACCAAACCTCTCAGCCCCAGGAGTGTCCACCCTTATGTCTCCGTCAGCTGTGGGTCTAGATATGGTCAATCCAGGTGGCATCACAGACCCTGAACGAATTGTGTAAGAATTTCTCTCTCTTTCACTGTCTTTGTTTCACGGGTTTTTAAAAGTAATTGATTTTTATAATGGGGTTTAGCTGCTTTTCACTGCTGTGTTTATGCCGCTTTACACCCACTTGACTCACTTACAGAGAGATATCAATACATAGGTTTAAGATTCTTACTAGTCAGATATATTATTGGGTGGTGTGTAGGGGGTGTTGAGTCCAGTTCCCTGAGCAAGGAGTAGGTCTTGTCTATTACATATTGGGTTTATGGAACGGTATCTGAGCTAATTTGAAACCCGTGTTTTATGCATCCCCCCGCCTCACCTTTCCCGTTGAGCAGCCATAGTGTGTTTTCTAAACGTGTGACTCTGTTCCGTTTTGTAATTCAGTTCAAGTGTAGCGGTTTTTACATTCCCTCTATTAGTGATATCTTATGACAAGTGTCTTTTTCTGTGTGACATTTTTCACTTAGAATCGTCGTACCTAAATCCACTCATCATGCTGCTACTAGCCTTAAGACCTTGATTTCATGGCTGAGTGATATTCCATTGTACATAAGGACCACAACTTCTTTATCCTTTTTTCTCTTTCCTGGGATATTTAAGGTGTAACGAAGTGGAGGTTCTTGTCAAGAGAGCAGCCCTAAACTTTGGGGTGCCTGTGTCTTGCTGATTTTTAGTTTTCCCAATGTATACGCCCATGAGTGGAAGTGCCCTATGCTCTCTAAGCTGAGTTTTTTAGATGTTTCAGGACACACCGTACACTTCTCCAGAGTGGCTGTTGGCAATTTACATCCCGCCCATCAGCGTAGCAAGGCTCCCGGTTCTCCATGGCCTGTCCTGCATTTCTGGTTTTGACACTTTATTCAGCATGGCCCTTTTGACCGATGGGAAGCGAGACTTCTTTGTAGCGCTGATTTGCCTTTCCAGGTTGCTTGGTTGGCCAAAAAGGGCGTATGCGTTTTTTCCTGAATATATTCAGGAAAAAACGCATACGCCCTTTTTGGCCAAGGGCATGATTGTCGAGGTTTGGCCGCTTTTCCTGTGCTTTCAAGGCGATTCGAATCTACCTCCTGAAATCTGTTTCCTGCAATTCTGCCTTGCTTTCAAATCCTCTTCGGTGCCTTCCCTCAATATATTTGTGGACAAGAGTTATCATTTATAACTCTGCAGGTTTGTGAATTGCAGTGCCCCTGAGCTCCATTGTTCAACTCGCTTACTTGGGAGCTGGCCGCAAAAGCACAGGATTGCTTCAGGCCCTATTCTTGTCCCGGGCGGCAGGCTGAGCCTGTGGTTAATTCTTCTTCCTGATGGGAAAATAGAGTGACCTGTGCCAGTCCCAACAGCTAGAGCTAGTCTCTCATTGGTTCCCCCTCTTCCCGTTCATCCTCAGGACAAATCGCAACCTGTACGGAACAGGAGGTTAAAGGTGCTGAGTCTCCAAGGAGGGAGATTGCTAGTAAAGCGGCTGGAATGGCGAACCCGAGCACAAGGAGGTGAGAAATGAGGTGCGTTTTAGAAACCTTTCCTGATCACACGGTGTACCATCTTCTGGGTTTCTCATGCATGTTTTCGATGTAGGAAGATGCCCTTGAACCTGGAGATTTGGGACCCATGGGATGGGTACCACGCAGTACTACTTTAAAGGGTCTGCGTTTGCTCACCCAACCTCACCAAACCTCTCAGCCCCTAGAGTGTCCACCCTTATGTCTCCATCAGCTGTGGGTCTAGATATGGTCAATCCAGGTGGCATCACAGCCCCTGAACGAATTGTGTAAGAATTTCTCTCTCTTTCACTGTCTTTTTTTCACGGGTTTTTAAAAGTAATTGATTTTTATAATGTGGTTTAGCTGCTTTTCACTGCTGTGTTTATGCCGCTTTACACCCACTTGACTCACTTACAGAGAGATATCAATACATAGGTTTAAGATTCTTACTAGTCAGATATATTCTTGGGTGGTGTGTAGGGGGTGTTGAGTCCAGTTCCCTGAGCAAGGAGTAGGTCTTGTCTATTACATATTGGGTTTATGGAACGGTATCTGAGCTAATTTGAAACCCGTGTTTTATGCATCCCCCCGCCTCACCTTTCCCGTTGAGCAGCCATAGTGTGTTTTCTAAACGTGTGACTCTGTTCCGTTTTGTAATTCAGTTCAAGTGTAGCGGTTTTTACATTCCCTCTATTAGTGATATCTTATGACAAGTGTCTTTTTCTGTGTGACTTTTTTCACGTAGAATCATCGTACCTAAATCCACTCATCATGCTGCTACTAGCCTTATGACCTTGATTTCATGGCTGAGTGATATTCCATTGTACATAAGGACCTCAACTTCTTTATCCTTTTTTCTCTTTCCTGGGATATTTAAGGTGTAACGAAGTGGAGGTTCTTGTCAAGAGAGCAGCCCTAAACTTTGGGGTGCCTGTGTCTTGCTGATTTTTAGTTTTCCCAATGTATACGCCCATGAGTGGAAGTGCCCTATGCTCTCTAAGCTGAGTTTTTTAGATGTTTCAGGACACACCGTACACTTCTCCAGAGTGGCTGTTGGCAATTTACATCCCGCCCATCAGCGTAGCAAGGCTCCCGGTTCTCCATGGCCTGTCCTGCATTTCTGGTTTTGACACTTTATTCAGCATGGCCCTTTTGACCGATGGGAAGCGAGACTTCTTTGTAGCGCTGATTTGCCTTTCCAGGTTGCTTGGTTTGCCAAAAAGGGCGTATGCGTTTTTTCCTGAATATATTCAGGAAAAAACGCATACGCCCTTTTTGGCCAAGGGCATGATTGTCGAGGTTTGGCCGCTTTTCCTGTGCTTTCAAGGCGATTCGAATCTACCTCCTGAAATCTGTTTCCTGCAATTCTGCCTTGCTTTCAAATCCTCTTCGGTGCCTTCCCTCAATATATTTGTGGACAAGAGTTATCATTTATAACTCTGCAGGTTTGTGAATTGCAGTGCCCCTGAGCTCCATTGTTCAACTCGCTTACTTGGGAGCTGGCCGCAAAAGCACAGGATTGCTTCAGGCCCTATTCTTGTCCCGGGCGGCAGGCTGAGCCTGTGGTTAATTCTTCTTCCTAATGGGAAAATAGAGTGACCTGTGCCAGTCCCAACAGCTAGAGCTAGTCTCTCATTGGTTCCCCCTCTTCCCGTTCATCCTCAGGACAAATCGCAACCTGTACGGAACAGGAGGTTAAAGGTGCTGAGTCTCCAAGGAGGGAGATTGCTAGTAAAGCGGCTGGAATGGCGAACCCGAGCACAAGGAGGTGAGAAATGAGGTGCGTTTTAGAAACCTTTCCTGATCACACGGTGTACCATCTTCTGGGTTTCTCATGCATGTTTTCGATGTAGGAAGATGCCCTTGAACCTGGAGATTTGGGACCCATGGGATGGGTACCACGCAGTACTACTTTAAAGGGTCTGCGTTTGCTCACCCAACCTCACCAAACCTCTCAGCCCCTAGAGTGTCCACCCTTATGTCTCCATCAGCTGTGGGTCTAGATATGGTCAATCCAGGTGGCATCACAGCCCCTGAACGAATTGTGTAAGAATTTCTCTCTCTTTCACTGTCTTTTTTTCACGGGTTTTTAAAAGTAATTGATTTTTATAATGTGGTTTAGCTGCTTTTCACTGCTGTGTTTATGCCGCTTTACACCCACTTGACTCACTTACAGAGAGATATCAATACATAGGTTTAAGATTCTTACTAGTCAGATATATTCTTGGGTGGTGTGTAGGGGGTGTTGAGTCCAGTTCCCTGAGCAAGGAGTAGGTCTTGTCTATTACATATTGGGTTTATGGAACGGTATCTGAGCTAATTTGAAACCCGTGTTTTATGCATCCCCCCGCCTCACCTTTCCCGTTGAGCAGCCATAGTGTGTTTTCTAAACGTGTGACTCTGTTCCGTTTTGTAATTCAGTTCAAGTGTAGCGGTTTTTACATTCCCTCTATTAGTGATATCTTATGACAAGTGTCTTTTTCTGTGTGACTTTTTTCACGTAGAATCGTCGTACCTAAATCCACTCATCATGCTGCTACTAGCCTTATGACCTTGATTTCATGGCTGAGTGATATTCCATTGTACATAAGGACCACAACTTCTTTATCCTTTTTTCTCTTTCCTGGGATATTTAAGGTGTAACGAAGTGGAGGTTCTTGTCAAGAGAGCAGCCCTAAACTTTGGGGTGCCTGTGTCTTGCTGATTTTTAGTTTTCCCAATGTATACACCCATGAGTGGAAGTGCCCTATGCTCTCTAAGCTGAGTTTTTTAGATGTTTCAGGACACACCGTACACTTCTCCAGAGTGGCTGTTGGCAATTTACATCCCGCCCATCAGCGTAGCAAGGCTCCCGGTTCTCCATGGCCTGTCCTGCATTTCTGGTTTTGACACTTTATTCAGCATGGCCCTTTTGACCGATGGGAAGCGAGACTTCTTTGTAGCGCTGATTTGCCTTTCCAGGTTGCTTGGTTGGCCAAAAAGGGCGTATGCGTTTTTTCCTGAATATATTCAGTAAAAAACGCATACGCCCTTTTTGGCCAAGGGCATGATTGTCGAGGTTTGGCCGCTTTTCCTGTGCTTTCAAGGCGATTCGAATCTACCTCCTGAAATCTGTTTCCTGCAATTCTGCCTTGCTTTCAAATCCTCTTCGGTGCCTTCCCTCAATATATTTGTGGACAAGAGTTATCATTTATAACTCTGCAGGTTTGTGAATTGCAGTGCCCCTGAGCTCCATTGTTCAACTCGCTTACTTGGGAGCTGGCCGCAAAAGCACAGGATTGCTTCAGGCCCTATTCTGGTCCCGGGCGGCAGGCTGAGCCTGTGGTTAATTCTTCTTCCTGATGGGAAAATAGAGTGACCTGTGCCAGTCCCAACACCTAGAGATAGTCTCTCATTGGTTCCCCCTCTTCCCGTTCATCCTCAGGACAAATCGCAACCTGTACGGAACAGGAGGTTAAAGGTGCTGAGTCTCCAAGGAGGGAGATTGCTAGTAAAGCGGCTGGAATGGCGAACCCGAGCACAAGGAGGTGAGAAATGAGGTGCGTTTTAGAAACCTTTCCCGATCACACGGTGTACCATCTTCTGGGTTTCTCATGCATGTTTTCGATGTAGGAAGATGCCCTTGAACCTGGAGATTTGGGACCCATGGGATGGGTACCACGCAGTACTACTTTAAAGGGTCTGCGTTTGCTCACCCAACCTCACCAAACCTCTCAGCCCCAAGAGTGTCCACCCTTATGTCTCCGTCAGCTGTGGGTCTAGATATGGTCAATCCAGGTGGCATCACAGCCCCTGAACGAATTGTGTAAGAATTTCTCTCTCTTTCACTGTCTTTGTTTCACGGGTTTTTAAAATTAATTGATTTTTATAATGGGGTTTAGCTGGTTTTCACTGCTGTGTTTATGCCGCTTTACACCCACTTGACTCACTTACAGAGAGATATCAATACATAGGTTTAAGATTCTTACTAGTCAGATATATTCTTGGGCGGTGAGTAGGGGGTGTTGAGTCCAGTTCCCTGAGCAAGGAGTAGGTCTTGTCTATTACATATTGGGTTTATGGAACGGTATCTGAGCTAATTTGAAACCCGTGTTTTATGCATCCCCCCGCCTCACCTTTCCCGTTGAGCAGCCATAGTGTGTTTTCTAAACGTGTGACTCTGTTCCGTTTTGTAATTCAGTTCAAGTGTAGCGGTTTTTACATTCCCTCTATTAGTGATATCTTATGACAAGTGTCTTTTTCTGTGTGACTTTTTTCACGTAGAATCGTCGTACCTAAATCCACTCATCATGCTGCTACTAGCCTTATGACCTTGATTTCATGTCTGAGTGATATTCCATTGTACATAACGACCACAACTTCTTTATCCTTTTTTCTCTTTCCTGGGATATTTAAGGTGTAACGAAGTGGAGGTTCTTGTCAAGAGAGCAGCCCTAAACTTTGGGGTGCCTGTGTCTTGCTGATTTTTAGTTTTCCCAATGTATACGCCCATGAGTGGAAGTGCCCTATGCTCTCTAAGCTGAGTTTTTTAGATGTTTCAGGACACACCGTACACTTCTCCAGAGTGGCTGTTGGCAATTTACATCCCGCCCATCAGCGTAGCAAGGCTCCCGTTTCTCCATGGCCTGTCCTGCATTTCTGGTTTTGACACTTTATTCAGCATGGCCCTTTTGACCGATGGGAAGCGAGACTCCTTTGTAGCGCTGATTTGCCTTTCCAGGTTGCTTGGTTGGCCAAAAAGGGCGTATGCGTTTTTTCCTGAATATATTCAGGAAAAAACGCATACGCCCTTTTTGGCCAAGGGCATGATTGTCGTGGTTTGGCCGCTTTTCCTGTGCTTTCAAGGCGATTCGAATCTACCTCCTGAAATCTGTTTCCTGCAATTCTGCCTTGCTTTCAAATCCTCTTCGTTGCCTTCCCTCAATATATTTGTGGACAAGAGTTATCATTTATAACTCTGCAGGTTTGTGAATTGCAGTGCCCCTGAGCTCCATTGTTCAACTCGCTTACTTGGGAGCTGGCCGCAAAAGCACAGGATTGCTTCAGGCCCTATTCTGGTCCCGGGCGGCAGGCTGAGACTGTGGTTAATTCTTCTTCCTGATGGGAAAATAGAGTGACCTGTGCCAGTTCCAACACCTAGAGCTAGTCTCTCATTGGTTCCCCCTCTTCCCGTTCATCCTCAGGACAAATCGCAACCTGTACGGAACAAGAGGTTAAAGGTGCTGAGTCTCCAAGGAGGGAGATTGCTAGTAAAGCGGCTGGAATGGCGAACCCGAGTACAAGGAGGTGAGAAATGAGGTGCGTTTTAGAAACCTTTCCCGATCACACGGTGTACCATCTTCTGGGTTTCTCATGCATGTTTTCGATGTAGGAAGATGCCCTTGAACCTGGAGATTTGGGACCCATGGGATGGGTACCACGCAGTACTACTTTAAAGGGTCTGCGTTTGCTCACCCAACCTCACCAAACCTCTCAGCCCCAAGAGTGTCCACCCTTATGTCTCCGTCAGCTGTGGGTCTAGATATGGTCAATCCAGGTGGCATCACAGCCCCTGAACGAATTGTGTAAGAATTTCTCTCTCTTTCACTGTCTTTGTTTCACGGGTTTTTAAAAGTAATTGATTTTTATAATGGGGTTTAGCTGCTTTTCACTGCTGTGTTTATGCCGCTTTACACCCACTTGACTCACTTACAGAGAGATATCAATACATAGGTTTAAGATTCTTACTAGTCAGATATATTCTTGGGCGGTGAGTAGGGGGTGTTGAGTCCAGTTCCCTGAGCAAGGAGTAGGTCTTGTCTATTACATATTGGGTTTATGGAACGGTATCTGAGCTAATTTGAAACCCGTGTTTTATGCATCCCCCCGCCTCACCTTTCCCGTTGAGCAGCCATAGTGTGTTTTCTAAACGTGTGACTCTTTTCCGTTTTGTAATTCAGTTCAAGTGTAGCGGTTATTACATTCCCTCTATTAGTGATATCTTATAACAAGTGTGTCTTTGTGTGTGACTTTTTTCACTTAGAATCGTCGTACCTAAATCCACTCATCATACTGCTACTAGCCTTATGACGTTGATTTCATGGCTGAGTGATATTCCATTGTATATAAGGATCACAACTTCTTTATCCATTTTTCTCTTTCCTGGGATATTTAAGGTGTAACGAAGTGGAGGTTCTTGTCAAGAGAGCAGCCCTAAACTTTGGGGTGCCTTTGTCTTGCTGATTTTTTATTTTTAACAATTTATACGCCCATGAGTGGAAGTGCCCTATGCTCTCTAAGCTGAGTTTTTTAGATGTTTCAGGACACACCGTACACTTCTCCAGAGTGGCTGTTGGCAATTTACATCCCGCCCATCAGCGTAGCAAGGCTCCCGGTTCTCCATGGCCTGTCCTGCATTTCTGGTTTTGACACTTTATTCAGCATGGCCCTTTTGACCGATGGGAAGCGAGACTTCTTTGTAGCGCTGATTTGCCTTTCCAGGTTGCTTGGTTGGCCAAAAAGGGCGTATGCGTTTTTTCCTGAATATATTCAGGAAAAAACGCATACGCCCTTTTTGGCCAAGGGCATGATTGTCGAGGTTTGGCCGCTTTTCCTGTGCTTTCAAGGCGATTCGAATCTACCTCCTGAAATCTGTTTCCTGCAATTCTGCCTTGCTTTCAAATCCTCTTCGGTGCCTTCCCTCAATATATTTGTGGACAAGAGTTATCATTTATAACTCTGCAGGTTTGTGAATTGCAGTGCCCCTGAGCTCCATTGTTCAACTCGCTTACTTGGGAGCTGGCCGCAAAAGCACAGGATTGCTTCAGGCCCTATTCTGGTCCCGGGCGGCAGGCTGAGCCTGTGGTTAATTCTTCTTCCTGATGGGAAAATAGAGTGACCTGTGCCAGTCCCAACAGCTAGAGCTAGTCTCTCATTGGTTCCCCCTCTTCCCGTTCATCCTCAGGACAAATCGCAACCTGTACGGAACAGGAGGTTAAAGGTGCTGAGTCTCCAAGGAGGGAGATTGCTAGTAAAGCGGCTGGAATGGCGAACCCGAGCACAAGGAGGTGAGAAATGAGGTGCGTTTTAGAAACCTTTCCTGATCACACGGTGTACCATCTTCTGGGTTTCTCATGCATGTTTTCGATGTAGGAAGATGCCCTTGAACCTGGAGATTTGGGACCCATGGGATGGGTACCACGCAGTACTACTTTAAAGGGTCTGCGTTTGCTCACCCAACCTCACCAAACCTCTCAGCCCCTAGAGTGTCCACCCTTATGTCTCCATCAGCTGTGGGTCTAGATATGGTCAATCCAGGTGGCATCACAGCCCCTGAACGAATTGTGTAAGAATTTCTCTCTCTTTCACTGTCTTTGTTTCACGGGTTTTTAAAAGTAATTGATTTTTATAATGGGGTTTAGCTGCTTTTCACTGCTGTGTTTATGCCGCTTTACACCCACTTGACTCACTTACAGAGAGATATCAATACATAGGTTTAAGATTCTTACTAGTCAGATATATTATTGGGTGGTGTGTAGGGGGTGTTGAGTCCAGTTCCCTGAGCAAGGAGTAGGTCTTGTCTATTACATATTGGGTTTATGGAACGGTATCTGAGCTAATTTGAAACCCGTGTTTTATGCATCCCCCCGCCTCACCTTTCCCGTTGAGCAGCCATAGTGTGTTTTCTAAACGTGTGACTCTGTTCCGTTTTGTAATTCAGTTCAAGTGTAGCGGTTTTTACATTCCCTCTATTAGTGATATCTTATGACAAGTGTCTTTTTCTGTGTGACTTTTTTCACGTAGAATCGTCGTACCTAAATCCACTCATCATGCTGCTACTAGCCTTATGACCTTGATTTCATGGCTGAGTGATATTCCATTGTACATAAGGACCACAACTTCTTTATCCTTTTTTCTCTTTCCTGGGATATTTAAGGTGTAACGAAGTGGAGGTTCTTGTCAAGAGAGCAGCCCTAAACTTTGGGGTGCCTGTGTCTTGCTGATTTTTAGTTTTCCCAATGTATACACCCATGAGTGGAAGTGCCCTATGCTCTCTAAGCTGAGTTTTTTAGATGTTTCAGGACACACCGTACACTTCTCCAGAGTGGCTGTTGGCAATTTACATCCCGCCCATCAGCGTAGCAAGGCTCCCGTTTCTCCATGGCCTGTCCTGCATTTCTGGTTTTGACACTTTATTCAGCATGGCCCTTTTGACCGATGGGAAGCGAGACTCCTTTGTAGCGCTGATTTGCCTTTCCAGGTTGCTTGGTTGGCCAAAAAGGGCGTATGCGTTTTTTCCTGAATATATTCAGGAAAAAACGCATACGCCCCTTTTTGGCCAAGGGCATGATTGTCGTGGTTTGGCCGCTTTTCCTGTGCTTTCAAGGCGATTCGAATCTACCTCCTGAAATCTGTTTCCTGCAATTCTGCCTTGCTTTCAAATCCTCTTCGTTGCCTTCCCTCAATATATTTGTGGACAAGAGTTATCATTTATAACTCTGCAGGTTTGTGAATTGCAGTGCCCCTGAGCTCCATTGTTCAACTCGCTTACTTGGGAGCTGGCCGCAAAAGCACAGGATTGCTTCAGGCCCTATTCTGGTCCCGGGCGGCAGGCTGAGACTGTGGTTAATTCTTCTTCCTGATGGGAAAATAGAGTGACCTGTGCCAGTTCCAACACCTAGAGCTAGTCTCTCATTGGTTCCCCCTCTTCCCGTTCATCCTCAGGACAAATCGCAACCTGTACGGAACAGGAGGTTAAAGGTGCTGAGTCTCCAAGGAGGGAGATTGCTAGTAAAGCGGCTGGAATGGCGAACCCGAGCACAAGGATGTGAGAAATGAGGTGCGTTTTAGAAACCTTTCCCGATCACACGGTGTACCATCTTCTGGGTTTCTCATGCATGTTTTCGATGTAGGAAGATGCCCTTGAACCTGGAGATTTGGGACCCATGGGATGGGTACCACGCAGTACTACTTTAAAGGGTCTGCGTTTGCTCACCCAACCTCACCAAACCTCTCAGCCCCAAGAGTGTCCACCCTTATGTCTCCGTCAGCTGTGGGTCTAGATATGGTCAATCCAGGTGGCATCACAGCCCCTGAACGAATTGTGTAAGAATTTCTCTCTCTTTCACTGTCTTTGTTTCACGGGTTTTTAAAAGTAATTGATTTTTATAATGGGGTTTAGCTGCTTTTCACTGCTGTGTTTATGCCGCTTTACATCCACTTGACTCACTTACAGAGAGATATCAATACATAGGTTTAAGATTCTTACTAGTCAGATATATTCTTGGGCGGTGAGTAGGGGGTGTTGAGTCCAGTTCCCTGAGCAAGGAGTAGGTCTTGTCTATTACATATTGGGTTTATGGAACGGTATCTGAGCTAATTTGAAACTCGTGTTTTATGCATCCCCCCGCCTCACCTTTCCCGTTGAGCAGCCATAGTGTGTTTTCTAAACGTGTGACTCTGTTCCGTTTTGTAATTCAGTTCAAGTGTAGCGGTTTTTACATTCCCTCTATTAGTGATATCTTATGACAAGTGTCTTTTTCTGTGTGACATTTTTCACTTAGAATCGTCGTACCTAAATCCACTCATCATGCTGTTACTAGCCTTATGACCTTGATTTCATGGCTGAGTGATATTCCATTGTACATAAGGACCACAACTTCTTTATCCTTTTTTCTCTTTCCTGGGATATTTAAGGTGTAACGAAGTGGAGGTTCTTGTCAAGAGAGCAGCCCTAAACTTTGGGGTGCCTTTGTCTTGCTGATTTTTTATTTTTCCCAATTTATACGCCCATGAGTGGAAGTGCCCTATGCTCTCTAACCTGAGTTTTTTAGATGTTTCAGGACACACCGTACACTTCTCCAGAGTGGCTGTTGGCAATTTACATCCCGCCCATCAGCGTAGCAAGGCTCCCGGTTCTCCATGGCCTGTCCTGCATTTCTGGTTTTGACACTTTATTCAGCATGGCCCTTTTGACCGATGGGAAGCGAGACTTCTTTGTAGCGCTGATTTGCCTTTCCAGGTTGCTTGGTTGGCCAAAAAGGGCGTATGCGTTTTTTCCTGAATATATTCAGGAAAAAACGCATACGCCCTTTTTGGCCAAGGGCATGATTGTCGAGGTTTGGCCGCTTTTCCTGTGCTTTCAAGGCGATTCGAATCTACCTCCTGAAATCTGTTTCCTGCAATTCTGCCTTGCTTTCAAATCCTCTTCGGTGCCTTCCCTCAATATATTTGTGGACAAGAGTTATCATTTATAACTCTGCAGTTTTGTGAATTGCAGTGCCCCTGAGCTCCATTGTTCAACTCGCTTACTTGGGAGCTGGCCGCAAAAGCACAGGATTGCTTCAGGCCCTATTCTTGTCCCGGGCGGCAGGCTGAGCCTGTGGTTAATTCTTCTTCCTGATGGGAAAATAGAGTGACCTGTGCCAGTCCCAACAGCTAGAGCTAGTCTCTCATTGGTTCCCCCTCTTCCCGTTCATCCTCAGGACAAATCGCAACCTGTACGGAACAGGAGGTTAAAGGTGCTGAGTCTCCAAGGAGGGAGATTGCTAGTAAAGCGGCTGGAATGGCGAACCCGAGCACAAGGAGGTGAGAAATGAGGTGCGTTTTAGAAACCTTTCCTGATCACACGGTGTACCATCTTCTGGGTTTCTCATGCATGTTTTCGATGTAGGAAGATGCCCTTGAACCTGGAGATTTGGGACCCATGGGATGGGTACCACGCAGTACTACTTTAAAGGGTCTGCGTTTGCTCACCCAACCTCACCAAACCTCTCAGCCCCTAGAGTGTCCACCCTTATGTCTCCATCAGCTGTGGGTCTAGATATGGTCAATCCAGGTGGCATCACAGCCCCTGAACGAATTGTGTAAGAATTTCTCTCTCTTTCACTGTCTTTGTTTCACGGGTTTTTAAAAGTAATTGATTTTTATAATGGGGTTTAGCTGATTTTCACTGCTGTGTTTATGCCGCTTTACACCCACTTGACTCACTTACAGAGAGATATCAATACATAGGTTTAAGATTCTTACTAGTCAGATATATTATTGGGCGGTGTGTAGGGGGTGTTGAGTCCAGTTCCCTGAGCAAGGAGTAGGTCTTGTCTATTACATATTGGGTTTATGGAACGGTATCTGAGCTAATTTGAAACCCGTGTTTTATGCATCCCCCCGCCTCACCTTTCCCGTTGAGCAGCCATAGTGTGTTTTCTAAACGTGTGACTCTTTTCCGTTTTGTAATTCAGTTCAAGTGTAGCGGTTATTACATTCCCTCTATTAGTGATATCTTATAACAAGTGTGTCTTTGTGTGTGACTTTTTTCACTTAGAATCGTCGTACCTAAATCCACTCATCATACTGCTACTAGCCTTATGACGTTGATTTCATGGCTGAGTGATATTCCATTGTATATAAGGATCACAACTTCTTTATCCATTTTTCTCTTTCCTGGGATATTTAAGGTGTAACGAAGTGGAGGTTCTTGTCAAGAGAGCAGCCCTAAACTTTGGGGTGCCTTTGTCTTGCTGATTTTTTATTTTTAACAATTTATACGCCCATGAGTGGAAGTGCCCTATGCTCTCTAAGCTGAGTTTTTTAGATGTTTCAGGACACACCGTACACTTCTCCAGAGTGGCTGTTGGCAATTTACATCCCGCCCATCAGCGTAGCAAGGCTCCCGGTTCTCCATGGCCTGTCCTGCATTTCTGGTTTTGACACTTTATTCAGCATGGCCCTTTTGACCGATGGGAAGCGAGACTTCTTTGTAGCGCTGATTTGCCTTTCCAGGTTGCTTGGTTGGCCAAAAAGGGCGTATGCGTTTTTTCCTGAATATATTCAGGAAAAAACGCATACGCCCTTTTTGGCCAAGGGCATGATTGTCGAGGTTTGGCCGCTTTTCCTGTGCTTTCAAGGCGATTCGAATCTACCTCCTGAAATCTGTTTCCTGCAATTCTGCCTTGCTTTCAAATCCTCTTCGGTGCCTTCCCTCAATATATTTGTGGACAAGAGTTATCATTTATAACTCTGCAGGTTTGTGAATTGCAGTGCCCCTGAGCTCCATTGTTCAACTCGCTTACTTGGGAGCTGGCCGCAAAAGCACAGGATTGCTTCAGGCCCTATTCTGGTCCCGGGCGGCAGGCTGAGCCTGTGGTTAATTCTTCTTCCTGATGGGAAAATAGAGTGACCTGTGCCAGTCCCAACAGCTAGAGCTAGTCTCTCATTGGTTCCCCCTCTTCCCGTTCATCCTCAGGACAAATCGCAACCTGTACGGAACAGGAGGTTAAAGGTGCTGAGTCTCCAAGGAGGGAGATTGCTAGTAAAGCGGCTGGAATGGCGAACCCGAGCACAAGGAGGTGAGAAATGAGGTGCGTTTTAGAAACCTTTCCTGATCACACGGTGTACCATCTTCTGGGTTTCTCATGCATGTTTTCGATGTAGGAAGATGCCCTTGAACCTGGAGATTTGGGACCCATGGGATGGGTACCACGCAGTACTACTTTAAAGGGTCTGCGTTTGCTCACCCAACCTCACCAAACCTCTCAGCCCCTAGAGTGTCCACCCTTATGTCTCCATCAGCTGTGGGTCTAGATATGGTCAATCCAGGTGGCATCACAGCCCCTGAACGAATTGTGTAAGAATTTCTCTCTCTTTCACTGTCTTTGTTTCACGGGTTTTTAAAAGTAATTGATTTTTATAATGGGGTTTAGCTGCTTTTCACTGCTGTGTTTATGCCGCTTTACACCCACTTGACTCACTTACAGAGAGATATCAATACATAGGTTTAAGATTCTTACTAGTCAGATATATTATTGGGTGGTGTGTAGGGGGTGTTGAGTCCAGTTCCCTGAGCAAGGAGTAGGTCTTGTCTATTACATATTGGGTTTATGGAACGGTATCTGAGCTAATTTGAAACCCGTGTTTTATGCATCCCCCCGCCTCACCTTTCCCGTTGAGCAGCCATAGTGTGTTTTCTAAACGTGTGACTCTGTTCCGTTTTGTAATTCAGTTCAAGTGTAGCGGTTTTTACATTCCCTCTATTAGTGATATCTTATGACAAGTGTCTTTTTCTGTGTGACTTTTTTCACGTAGAATCGTCGTACCTAAATCCACTCATCATGCTGCTACTAGCCTTATGACCTTGATTTCATGGCTGAGTGATATTCCATTGTACATAAGGACCACAACTTCTTTATCCTTTTTTCTCTTTCCTGGGATATTTAAGGTGTAACGAAGTGGAGGTTCTTGTCAAGAGAGCAGCCCTAAACTTTGGGGTGCCTGTGTCTTGCTGATTTTTAGTTTTCCCAATGTATACACCCATGAGTGGAAGTGCCCTATGCTCTCTAAGCTGAGTTTTTTAGATGTTTCAGGACACACCGTACACTTCTCCAGAGTGGCTGTTGGCAATTTACATCCCGCCCATCAGCGTAGCAAGGCTCCCGTTTCTCCATGGCCTGTCCTGCATTTCTGGTTTTGACACTTTATTCAGCATGGCCCTTTTGACCGATGGGAAGCGAGACTCCTTTGTAGCGCTGATTTGCCTTTCCAGGTTGCTTGGTTGGCCAAAAAGGGCGTATGCGTTTTTTCCTGAATATATTCAGGAAAAAACGCATACGCCCCTTTTTGGCCAAGGGCATGATTGTCGTGGTTTGGCCGCTTTTCCTGTGCTTTCAAGGCGATTCGAATCTACCTCCTGAAATCTGTTTCCTGCAATTCTGCCTTGCTTTCAAATCCTCTTCGTTGCCTTCCCTCAATATATTTGTGGACAAGAGTTATCATTTATAACTCTGCAGGTTTGTGAATTGCAGTGCCCCTGAGCTCCATTGTTCAACTCGCTTACTTGGGAGCTGGCCGCAAAAGCACAGGATTGCTTCAGGCCCTATTCTGGTCCCGGGCGGCAGGCTGAGACTGTGGTTAATTCTTCTTCCTGATGGGAAAATAGAGTGACCTGTGCCAGTTCCAACACCTAGAGCTAGTCTCTCATTGGTTCCCCCTCTTCCCGTTCATCCTCAGGACAAATCGCAACCTGTACGGAACAGGAGGTTAAAGGTGCTGAGTCTCCAAGGAGGGAGATTGCTAGTAAAGCGGCTGGAATGGCGAACCCGAGCACAAGGATGTGAGAAATGAGGTGCGTTTTAGAAACCTTTCCCGATCACACGGTGTACCATCTTCTGGGTTTCTCATGCATGTTTTCGATGTAGGAAGATGCCCTTGAACCTGGAGATTTGGGACCCATGGGATGGGTACCACGCAGTACTACTTTAAAGGGTCTGCGTTTGCTCACCCAACCTCACCAAACCTCTCAGCCCCAAGAGTGTCCACCCTTATGTCTCCGTCAGCTGTGGGTCTAGATATGGTCAATCCAGGTGGCATCACAGCCCCTGAACGAATTGTGTAAGAATTTCTCTCTCTTTCACTGTCTTTGTTTCACGGGTTTTTAAAAGTAATTGATTTTTATAATGGGGTTTAGCTGCTTTTCACTGCTGTGTTTATGCCGCTTTACATCCACTTGACTCACTTACAGAGAGATATCAATACATAGGTTTAAGATTCTTACTAGTCAGATATATTCTTGGGCGGTGAGTAGGGGGTGTTGAGTCCAGTTCCCTGAGCAAGGAGTAGGTCTTGTCTATTACATATTGGGTTTATGGAACGGTATCTGAGCTAATTTGAAACTCGTGTTTTATGCATCCCCCCGCCTCACCTTTCCCGTTGAGCAGCCATAGTGTGTTTTCTAAACGTGTGACTCTGTTCCGTTTTGTAATTCAGTTCAAGTGTAGCGGTTTTTACATTCCCTCTATTAGTGATATCTTATGACAAGTGTCTTTTTCTGTGTGACATTTTTCACTTAGAATCGTCGTACCTAAATCCACTCATCATGCTGTTACTAGCCTTATGACCTTGATTTCATGGCTGAGTGATATTCCATTGTACATAAGGACCACAACTTCTTTATCCTTTTTTCTCTTTCCTGGGATATTTAAGGTGTAACGAAGTGGAGGTTCTTGTCAAGAGAGCAGCCCTAAACTTTGGGGTGCCTTTGTCTTGCTGATTTTTTATTTTTCCCAATTTATACGCCCATGAGTGGAAGTGCCCTATGCTCTCTAACCTGAGTTTTTTAGATGTTTCAGGACACACCGTACACTTCTCCAGAGTGGCTGTTGGCAATTTACATCCCGCCCATCAGCGTAGCAAGGCTCCCGGTTCTCCATGGCCTGTCCTGCATTTCTGGTTTTGACACTTTATTCAGCATGGCCCTTTTGACCGATGGGAAGCGAGACTTCTTTGTAGCGCTGATTTGCCTTTCCAGGTTGCTTGGTTGGCCAAAAAGGGCGTATGCGTTTTTTCCTGAATATATTCAGGAAAAAACGCATACGCCCTTTTTGGCCAAGGGCATGATTGTCGAGGTTTGGCCGCTTTTCCTGTGCTTTCAAGGCGATTCGAATCTACCTCCTGAAATCTGTTTCCTGCAATTCTGCCTTGCTTTCAAATCCTCTTCGGTGCCTTCCCTCAATATATTTGTGGACAAGAGTTATCATTTATAACTCTGCAGTTTTGTGAATTGCAGTGCCCCTGAGCTCCATTGTTCAACTCGCTTACTTGGGAGCTGGCCGCAAAAGCACAGGATTGCTTCAGGCCCTATTCTTGTCCCGGGCGGCAGGCTGAGCCTGTGGTTAATTCTTCTTCCTGATGGGAAAATAGAGTGACCTGTGCCAGTCCCAACAGCTAGAGCTAGTCTCTCATTGGTTCCCCCTCTTCCCGTTCATCCTCAGGACAAATCGCAACCTGTACGGAACAGGAGGTTAAAGGTGCTGAGTCTCCAAGGAGGGAGATTGCTAGTAAAGCGGCTGGAATGGCGAACCCGAGCACAAGGAGGTGAGAAATGAGGTGCGTTTTAGAAACCTTTCCTGA
Source organism: Eschrichtius robustus (assembly GCF_028021215.1). Classification (NCBI taxonomy): domain Eukaryota; kingdom Metazoa; phylum Chordata; class Mammalia; order Artiodactyla; family Eschrichtiidae; genus Eschrichtius; species Eschrichtius robustus. The sequence continues at coordinate 54,016 of NW_027175598.1, forward strand.
TCACACGGTGTACCATCTTCTGGGTTTCTCATGCATGTTTTCGATGTAGGAAGATGCCCTTGAACCTGGAGATTTGGGACCCATGGGATGGGTACCACGCAGTACTACTTTAAAGGGTCTGCGTTTGCTCACCCAACCTCACCAAACCTCTCAGCCCCTAGAGTGTCCACCCTTATGTCTCCATCAGCTGTGGGTCTAGATATGGTCAATCCAGGTGGCATCACAGCCCCTGAACGAATTGTGTAAGAATTTCTCTCTCTTTCACTGTCTTTGTTTCACGGGTTTTTAAAAGTAATTGATTTTTATAATGGGGTTTAGCTGATTTTCACTGCTGTGTTTATGCCGCTTTACACCCACTTGACTCACTTACAGAGAGATATCAATACATAGGTTTAAGATTCTTACTAGTCAGATATATTATTGGGCGGTGTGTAGGGGGTGTTGAGTCCAGTTCCCTGAGCAAGGAGTAGGTCTTGTCTATTACATATTGGGTTTATGGAACGGTATCTGAGCTAATTTGAAACCCGTGTTTTATGCATCCCCCCGCCTCACCTTTCCCGTTGAGCAGCCATAGTGTGTTTTCTAAACGTGTGACTCTGTTCCGTTTTGTAATTCAGTTCAAGTGTAGCGGTTTTTACATTCCCTCTATTAGTGATATCTTATGACAAGTGTCTTTTTCTGTGTGACTTTTTTCACGTAGAATCGTCGTACCTAAATCCACTCATCATGCTGCTACTAGCCTTATGACCTTGATTTCATGGCTGAGTGATATTCCATTGTACATAAGGACCACAACTTCTTTATCCTTTTTTCTCTTTCCTGGGATATTTAAGGTGTAACGAAGTGGAGGTTCTTGTCAAGAGAGCAGCCCTAAACTTTGGGGTGCCTGTGTCTTGCTGATTTTTAGTTTTCCCAATGTATACGCCCATAAGTGGAAGTGCCCTATGCTCTCTAAGCTGAGTTTTTTAGATGTTTCAGGACACACCGTACACTTCTCCAGAGTGGCTGTTGGCAATTTACATCCCGCCCATCAGTGTAGCAAGGCTCCCGTTTCTCCATGGCCTGTCCTGCATTTCTGGTTTTGACACTTTATTCAGCATGGCCCTTTTGACCGATGGGAAGCGAGACTCCTTTGTAGCGCTGATTTGCCTTTCCAGGTTGCTTGGTTGGCCAAAAAGGGCGTATGCGTTTTTTCCTGAATATATTCAGGAAAAAACGCATACGCCCTTTTTGGCCAAGGGCATGATTGTCGTGGTTTGGCCGCTTTTCCTGTGCTTTCAAGGCGATTCGAATCTACCTCCTGAAATCTGTTTCCTGCAATTCTGCCTTGCTTTCAAATCCTCTTCGTTGCCTTCCCTCAATATATTTGTGGACAAGAGTTATCATTTATAACTCTGCAGGTTTGTGAATTGCAGTGCCCCTGAGCTCCATTGTTCAACTCGCTTACTTGGGAGCTGGCCGCAAAAGCACAGGATTGCTTCAGGCCCTATTCTTGTCCCGGGCGGCAGGCTGAGCCTGTGGTTAATTCTTCTTCCTGATGGGAAAATAGAGTGACCTGTGCCAGTCCCAACAGCTAGAGCTAGTCTCTCATTGGTTCCCCCTCTTCCCGTTCATCCTCAGGACAAATCGCAACCTGTACGGAACAGGAGGTTAAAGGTGCTGAGTCTCCAAGGAGGGAGATTGCTAGTAAAGCGGCTGGAATGGCGAACCCGAGCACAAGGAGGTGAGAAATGAGGTGCGTTTTAGAAACCTTTCCTGATCACACGGTGTACCATCTTCTGGGTTTCTCATGCATGTTTTCGATGTAGGAAGATGCCCTTGAACCTGGAGATTTGGGACCCATGGGATGGGTACCACGCAGTACTACTTTAAAGGGTCTGCGTTTGCTCACCCAACCTCACCAAACCTCTCAGCCCCTAGAGTGTCCACCCTTATGTCTCCATCAGCTGTGGGTCTAGATATGGTCAATCCAGGTGGCATCACAGCCCCTGAACGAATTGTGTAAGAATTTCTCTCTCTTTCACTGTCTTTGTTTCACGGGTTTTTAAAAGTAATTGATTTTTATAATGGGGTTTAGCTGCTTTTCACTGCTGTGTTTATGCCGCTTTACACCCACTTGACTCACTTACAGAGAGATATCAATACATAGGTTTAAGATTCTTACTAGTCAGATATATTATTGGGTGGTGTGTAGGGGGTGTTGAGTCCAGTTCCCTGAGCAAGGAGTAGGTCTTGTCTATTACATATTGGGTTTATGGAACGGTATCTGAGCTAATTTGAAACCCGTGTTTTATGCATCCCCCCGCCTCACCTTTCCCGTTGAGCAGCCATAGTGTGTTTTCTAAACGTGTGACTCTGTTCCGTTTTGTAATTCAGTTCAAGTGTAGCGGTTTTTACATTCCCTCTATTAGTGATATCTTATGACAAGTGTCTTTTTCTGTGTGACTTTTTTCACGTAGAATCGTCGTACCTAAATCCACTCATCATGCTGCTACTAGCCTTATGACCTTGATTTCATGGCTGAGTGATATTCCATTGTACATAAGGACCACAACTTCTTTATCCTTTTTTCTCTTTCCTGGGATATTTAAGGTGTAACGAAGTGGAGGTTCTTGTCAAGAGAGCAGCCCTAAACTTTGGGGTGCCTGTGTCTTGCTGATTTTTAGTTTTCCCAATGTATACGCCCATAAGTGGAAGTGCCCTATGCTCTCTAAGCTGAGTTTTTTATATGTTTCAGGACACACCGTACACTTCTCCAGAGTGGTTGTTGGCAATTTACATCCCGCCCATCAGCGTAGCAAGGCTCCCGTTTCTCCATGGCCTGTCCTGCATTTCTGGTTTTGACACTTTATTCAGCATGGCCCTTTTTACCGATGGGAAGCGAGACTCCTTTGTAGCGCTGATTTGCCTTTCCAGGTTGCTTGGTTGGCCAAAAAGGGCGTATGCGTTTTTTCCTGAATATATTCAGGAAAAAACGCATACGCCCTTTTTGGCCAAGGGCATGATTGTCGTGGTTTGGCCGCTTTTCCTGTGCTTTCAAGGCGATTCGAATCTACCTCCTGAAATCTGTTTCCTGCAATTCTGCCTTGCTTTCAAATCCTCTTCGTTGCCTTCCCTCAATATATTTGTGGACAAGAGTTATCATTTATAACTCTGCAGGTTTGTGAATTGCAGTGCCCCTGAGCTCCATTGTTCAACTCGCTTACTTGGGAGCTGGCCGCAAAAGCACAGGATTGCTTCAGGCCCTATTCTGGTCCCGGGCGGCAGGCTGAGACTGTGGTTAATTCTTCTTCCTGATGGGAAAATAGAGTGACCTGTGCCAGTTCCAACACCTAGAGCTAGTCTCTCATTGGTTCCCCCTCTTCCCGTTCATCCTCAGGACAAATCGCAACCTGTACGGAACAGGAGGTTAAAGGTGCTGAGTCTCCAAGGAGGGAGATTGCTAGTAAAGCGGCTGGAATGGCGAACCCGAGCACAAGGAGGTGAGAAATGAGGTGCGTTTTAGAAACCTTTCCCGATCACACGGTGTACCATCTTCTGGGTTTCTCATGCATGTTTTCGATGTAGGAAGATGCCCTTGAACCTGGAGATTTGGGACCCATGGGATGGGTACCACGCAGTACTACTTTAAAGGGTCTGCGTTTGCTCACCCAACCTCACCAAACCTCTCAGCCCCAAGAGTGTCCACCCTTATGTCTCCGTCAGCTGTGGGTCTAGATATGGTCAATCCAGGTGGCATCACAGCCCCTGAACGAATTGTGTAAGAATTTCTCTCTCTTTCACTGTCTTTGTTTCACGGGTTTTTAAAATTAATTGATTTTTATAATGGGGTTTAGCTGCTTTTCACTGCTGTGTTTATGCCGCTTTACACCCACTTGACTCACTTACAGAGAGATATCAATACATAGGTTTAAGATTTTTACTAGTCAGATATATTCTTGGGCGGTGAGTAGGGGGTGTTGAGTCCAGTTCCCTGAGCAAGGAGTAGGTCTTGTCTATTACATATTGGGTTTATGGAACGGTATCTGAGCTAATTTGAAACCCGTGTTTTATGCATCCCCCCGCCTCACCTTTCCCGTTGAGCAGCCATAGTGTGTTTTCTAAACGTGTGACTCTGTTCCGTTTTGTAATTCAGTTCAAGTGTAGCGGTTTTTACATTCCCTCTATTAGTGATATCTTATGACAAGTGTCTTTTTCTGTGTGACTTTTTTCACTTAGAATCGTCGTACCTAAATCCACTCATCATGCTGCTACTAGCCTTATGACCTTGATTTCATGGCTGAGTGATATTCCATTGTACATAAGGACCACAACTTCTTTATCGTTTTTTCTCTTTCCTGGGATATTTAAGGTGTAACGAAGTGGAGGTTTTTGTCAAGAGAGCAGCCCTAAACTTTGGGGTGCCTGTGTCTTGCTGATTTTTAGTTTTCCCAATGTATACGCCCATGAGTGGAAGTGCCCTATGCTCTCTAAGCTGAGTTTTTTAGATGTTTCAGGACACACCGTACACTTCTCCAGAGTGGCTGTTGGCAATTTACATCCCGCCCATCAGCGTAGCAAGGCTCCCGGTTCTCCATGGCCTGTCCTGCATTTCTGGTTTTGACACTTTATTCAGCATGGCCCTTTTGACCGATGGGAAGCGAGACTTCTTTGTAGCGCTGATTTGCCTTTCCAGGTTGCTTGGTTGGCCAAAAAGGGCGTATGCGTTTTTTCCTGAATATATTCAGGAAAAAACGCATACGCCCTTTTTGGCCAAGGGCATGATTGTCGAGGTTTGGCCGCTTTTCCTGTGCTTTCAAGGCGATTCGAATCTACCTCCTGAAATCTGTTTCCTGCAATTCTGCCTTGCTTTCAAATCCTCTTCGGTGCCTTCCCTCAATATATTTGTGGACAAGAGTTATCATTTATAACTCTGCAGGTTTGTGAATTGCAGTGCCCCTGAGCTCCATTGTTCAACTCGCTTACTTGGGAGCTGGCCGCAAAAGCACAGGATTGCTTCAGGCCCTATTCTTGTCCCGGGCGGCAGGCTGAGCCTGTGGTTAATTCTTCTTCCTGATGGGAAAATAGAGTGACCTGTGCCAGTCCCAACAGCTAGAGCTAGTCTCTCATTGGTTCCCCCTCTTCCCGTTCATCCTCAGGACAAATCGCAACCTGTACGGAACAGGAGGTTAAAGGTGCTGAGTCTCCAAGGAGGGAGATTGCTAGTAAAGCGGCTGGAATGGCGAACCCGAGCACAAGGAGGTGAGAAATGAGGTGCGTTTTAGGAACCTTTCCTGATCACACGGTGTACCATCTTCTGGGTTTCTCATGCATGTTTTCGATGTAGGAAGATGCCCTTGAACCTGGAGATTTGGGACCCATGGGATGGGTACCACGCAGTACTACTTTAAAGGGTCTGCGTTTGCTCACCCAACCTCACCAAACCTCTCAGCCCCTAGAGTGTCCACCCTTATGTCTCCATCAGCTGTGGGTCTAGATATGGTCAATCCAGGTGGCATCACAGCCCCTGAACGAATTGTGTAAGAATTTCTCTCTCTTTCACTGTCTTTGTTTCACGGGTTTTTAAAAGTAATTGATTTTTATAATGGGGTTTAGCTGCTTTTCACTGCTGTGTTTATGCCGCTTTACACCCACTTGACTCACTTACAGAGAGATATCAATACATAGGTTTAAGATTCTTACTAGTCAGATATATTCTTGGGTGGTGTGTAGGGGGTGTTGAGTCCAGTTCCCTGAGCAAGGAGTAGGTCTTGTCTATTACATATTGGGTTTATGGAACGGTATCTGAGCTAATTTGAAACCCGTGTTTTATGCATCCCCCCGCCTCACCTTTCCCGTTGAGCAGCCATAGTGTGTTTTCTAAACGTGTGACTCTGTTCCGTTTTGTAATTCAGTTCAAGTGTAGCGGTTTTTACATTCCCTCTATTAGTGATATCTTATGACAAGTGTCTTTTTCTGTGTGACTTTTTTCACTTAGAATCGTCGTACCTAAATCCACTCATCATGCTGCTACTAGCCTTATGACCTTGATTTCATGGCTGAGTGATATTCCATTGTACATAAGGACCACAACTTCTTTATCCTTTTTTCTCTTTCCTGGGATATTTAAGGTGTAACGAAGTGGAGGTTCTTGTCAAGAGAGCAGCCCTAAACTTTGGGGTGCCTGTGTCTTGCTGATTTTTAGTTTTCCCAATGTATACGCCCATGAGTGGAAGTGCCCTATGCTCTCTAAGCTGAGTTTTTTAGATGTTTCAGGACACACCGTACACTTCTCCAGAGTGGCTGTTGGCAATTTACATCCCGCCCATCAGCGTAGCAAGGCTCCCGGTTCTCCATGGCCTGTCCTGCATTTCTGGTTTTGACACTTTATTCAGCATGGCCCTTTTGACCGATGGGAAGCGAGACTTCTTTGTAGCGCTGATTTGCCTTTCCAGGTTGCTTGGTTGGCCAAAAAGGGCGTATGCGTTTTTTCCTGAATATATTCAGGAAAAAACGCATACGCCCTTTTTGGCCAAGGGCATGATTGTCGAGGTTTGGCCGCTTTTCCTGTGCTTTCAAGGCGATTCGAATCTACCTCCTGAAATCTGTTTCCTGCAATTCTGCCTTGCTTTCAAATCCTCTTCGGTGCCTTCCCTCAATATATTTGTGGACAAGAGTTATCATTTATAACTCTGCAGGTTTGTGAATTGCAGTGCCCCTGAGCTCCATTGTTCAACTCGCTTACTTGGGAGCTGGCCGCAAAAGCACAGGATTGCTTCAGGCCCTATTTTGGTCCCGGGCGGCAGGCTGAGCCTGTGGTTAATTCTTCTTCCTGATGGGAAAATAGAGTGACCTGTGCCAGTCCCAACAGCTAGAGCTAGTCTCTCATTGGTTCCCCCTCTTCCCGTTCATCCTCAGGACAAATCGCAACCTGTACGGAACAGGAGGTTAAAGGTGCTGAGTCTCCAAGGAGGGAGATTGCTAGTAAAGCGGCTGGAATGGCGAACCCGAGCACAAGGAGGTGAGAAATGAGGTGCGTTTTAGAAACCTTTCCTGATCACACGGTGTACCATCTTCTGGGTTTCTCATGCATGTTTTCGATGTAGGAAGATGCCCTTGAACCTGGAGATTTGGGACCCATGGGATGGGTACCACGCAGTACTACTTTAAAGGGTCTGCGTTTGCTCACCCAACCTCACCAAACCTCTCAGCCCCTAGAGTGTCCACCCTTATGTCTCCATCAGCTGTGGGTCTAGATATGGTCAATCCAGGTGGCATCACAGCCCCTGAACGAATTGTGTAAGAATTTCTCTCTCTTTCACTGTCTTTGTTTCACGGGTTTTTAAAAGTAATTGATTTTTATAATGGGGTTTAGCTGCTTTTCACTGCTGTGTTTATGCCGCTTTACACCCACTTGACTCACTTACAGAGAGATATCAATACATAGGTTTAAGATTCTTACTAGTCAGATATATTCTTGGGTGGTGTGTAGGGGGTGTTGAGTCCAGTTCCCTGAGCAAGGAGTAGGTCTTGTCTATTACATATTGGGTTTATGGAACGGTATCTGAGCTAATTTGAAACCCGTGTTTTATGCATCCCCCCGCCTCACCTTTCCCGTTGAGCAGCCATAGTGTGTTTTCTAAACGTGTGACTCTGTTCCGTTTTGTAATTCAGTTCAAGTGTAGCGGTTTTTACATTCCCTCTATTAGTGATATCTTATGACAAGTGTCTTTTTCTGTGTGACTTTTTTCACGTAGAATCGTCGTACCTAAATCCACTCATCATGCTGCTACTAGCCTTATGACCTTGATTTCATGGCTGAGTGATATTCCATTGTACATAAGGACCACAACTTCTTTATCCTTTTTTCTCTTTCCTGGGATATTTAAGGTGTAACGAAGTGGAGGTTCTTGTCAAGAGAGCAGCCCTAAACTTTGGGGTGCCTGTGTCTTGCTGATTTTTAGTTTTCCCAATGTATACGCCCATAAGTGGAAGTGCCCTATGCTCTCTAAGCTGAGTTTTTTAGATGTTTCAGGACACACCGTACACTTCTCCAGAGTGGCTGTTGGCAATTTACATCCCGCCCATCAGCGTAGCAAGGCTCCCGTTTCTCCATGGCCTGTCCTGCATTTCTGGTTTTGACACTTTATTCAGCATGGCCCTTTTTACCGATGGGAAGCGAGACTCCTTTGTAGCGCTGATTTGCCTTTCCAGGTTGCTTGGTTGGCCAAAAAGGGCGTATGCGTTTTTTCCTGAATATATTCAGGAAAAAACGCATACGCCCTTTTTGGCCAAGGGCATGATTGTCGTGGTTTGGCCGCTTTTCCTGTGCTTTCAAGGCGATTCGAATCTACCTCCTGAAATCTGTTTCCTGCAATTCTGCCTTGCTTTCAAATCCTCTTCGTTGCCTTCCCTCAATATATTTGTGGACAAGAGTTATCATTTATAACTCTGCAGGTTTGTGAATTGCAGTGCCCCTGAGCTCCATTGTTCAACTCGCTTACTTGGGAGCTGGCCGCAAAAGCACAGGATTGCTTCAGGCCCTATTCTGGTCCCGGGCGGCAGGCTGAGACTGTGGTTAATTCTTCTTCCTGATGGGAAAATAGAGTGACCTGTGCCAGTTCCAACACCTAGAGCTAGTCTCTCATTGGTTCCCCCTCTTCCCGTTCATCCTCAGGACAAATCGCAACCTGTACGGAACAGGAGGTTAAAGGTGCTGAGTCTCCAAGGAGGGAGATTGCTAGTAAAGCGGCTGGAATGGCGAACCCGAGCACAAGGAGGTGAGAAATGAGGTGCGTTTTAGAAACCTTTCCCGATCACACGGTGTACCATCTTCTGGGTTTCTCATGCATGTTTTCGATGTAGGAAGATGCCCTTGAACCTGGAGATTTGGGACCCATGGGATGGGTACCACGCAGTACTACTTTAAAGGGTCTGCGTTTGCTCACCCAACCTCACCAAACCTCTCAGCCCCAAGAGTGTCCACCCTTATGTCTCCGTCAGCTGTGGGTCTAGATATGGTCAATCCAGGTGGCATCACAGCCCCTGAACGAATTGTGTAAGAATTTCTCTCTCTTTCACTGTCTTTGTTTCACGGGTTTTTAAAATTAATTGATTTTTATAATGGGGTTTAGCTGCTTTTCACTGCTGTGTTTATGCCGCTTTACACCCACTTGACTCACTTACAGAGAGATATCAATACATAGGTTTAAGATTTTTACTAGTCAGATATATTCTTGGGCGGTGAGTAGGGGGTGTTGAGTCCAGTTCCCTGAGCAAGGAGTAGGTCTTGTCTATTACATATTGGGTTTATGGAACGGTATCTGAGCTAATTTGAAACCCGTGTTTTATGCATCCCCCCGCCTCACCTTTCCCGTTGAGCAGCCATAGTGTGTTTTCTAAACGTGTGACTCTGTTCCGTTTTGTAATTCAGTTCAAGTGTAGCGGTTTTTACATTCCCTCTATTAGTGATATCTTATGACAAGTGTCTTTTTCTGTGTGACTTTTTTCACTTAGAATCGTCGTACCTAAATCCACTCATCATGCTGCTACTAGCCTTATGACCTTGATTTCATGGCTGAGTGATATTCCATTGTACATAAGGACCACAACTTCTTTATCGTTTTTTCTCTTTCCTGGGATATTTAAGGTGTAACGAAGTGGAGGTTTTTGTCAAGAGAGCAGCCCTAAACTTTGGGGTGCCTGTGTCTTGCTGATTTTTAGTTTTCCCAATGTATACGCCCATGAGTGGAAGTGCCCTATGCTCTCTAAGCTGAGTTTTTTAGATGTTTCAGGACACACCGTACACTTCTCCAGAGTGGCTGTTGGCAATTTACATCCCGCCCATCAGCGTAGCAAGGCTCCCGGTTCTCCATGGCCTGTCCTGCATTTCTGGTTTTGACACTTTATTCAGCATGGCCCTTTTGACCGATGGGAAGCGAGACTTCTTTGTAGCGCTGATTTGCCTTTCCAGGTTGCTTGGTTGGCCAAAAAGGGCGTATGCGTTTTTTCCTGAATATATTCAGGAAAAAACGCATACGCCCTTTTTGGCCAAGGGCATGATTGTCGAGGTTTGGCCGCTTTTCCTGTGCTTTCAAGGCGATTCGAATCTACCTCCTGAAATCTGTTTCCTGCAATTCTGCCTTGCTTTCAAATCCTCTTCGGTGCCTTCCCTCAATATATTTGTGGACAAGAGTTATCATTTATAACTCTGCAGGTTTGTGAATTGCAGTGCCCCTGAGCTCCATTGTTCAACTCGCTTACTTGGGAGCTGGCCGCAAAAGCACAGGATTGCTTCAGGCCCTATTCTTGTCCCGGGCGGCAGGCTGAGCCTGTGGTTAATTCTTCTTCCTGATGGGAAAATAGAGTGACCTGTGCCAGTCCCAACAGCTAGAGCTAGTCTCTCATTGGTTCCCCCTCTTCCCGTTCATCCTCAGGACAAATCGCAACCTGTACGGAACAGGAGGTTAAAGGTGCTGAGTCTCCAAGGAGGGAGATTGCTAGTAAAGCGGCTGGAATGGCGAACCCGAGCACAAGGAGGTGAGAAATGAGGTGCGTTTTAGGAACCTTTCCTGATCACACGGTGTACCATCTTCTGGGTTTCTCATGCATGTTTTCGATGTAGGAAGATGCCCTTGAACCTGGAGATTTGGGACCCATGGGATGGGTACCACGCAGTACTACTTTAAAGGGTCTGCGTTTGCTCACCCAACCTCACCAAACCTCTCAGCCCCTAGAGTGTCCACCCTTATGTCTCCATCAGCTGTGGGTCTAGATATGGTCAATCCAGGTGGCATCACAGCCCCTGAACGAATTGTGTAAGAATTTCTCTCTCTTTCACTGTCTTTGTTTCACGGGTTTTTAAAAGTAATTGATTTTTATAATGGGGTTTAGCTGCTTTTCACTGCTGTGTTTATGCCGCTTTACACCCACTTGACTCACTTACAGAGAGATATCAATACATAGGTTTAAGATTCTTACTAGTCAGATATATTCTTGGGTGGTGTGTAGGGGGTGTTGAGTCCAGTTCCCTGAGCAAGGAGTAGGTCTTGTCTATTACATATTGGGTTTATGGAACGGTATCTGAGCTAATTTGAAACCCGTGTTTTATGCATCCCCCCGCCTCACCTTTCCCGTTGAGCAGCCATAGTGTGTTTTCTAAACGTGTGACTCTGTTCCGTTTTGTAATTCAGTTCAAGTGTAGCGGTTTTTACATTCCCTCTATTAGTGATATCTTATGACAAGTGTCTTTTTCTGTGTGACTTTTTTCACTTAGAATCGTCGTACCTAAATCCACTCATCATGCTGCTACTAGCCTTATGACCTTGATTTCATGGCTGAGTGATATTCCATTGTACATAAGGACCACAACTTCTTTATCCTTTTTTCTCTTTCCTGGGATATTTAAGGTGTAACGAAGTGGAGGTTCTTGTCAAGAGAGCAGCCCTAAACTTTGGGGTGCCTGTGTCTTGCTGATTTTTAGTTTTCCCAATGTATACGCCCATGAGTGGAAGTGCCCTATGCTCTCTAAGCTGAGTTTTTTAGATGTTTCAGGACACACCGTACACTTCTCCAGAGTGGCTGTTGGCAATTTACATCCCGCCCATCAGCGTAGCAAGGCTCCCGGTTCTCCATGGCCTGTCCTGCATTTCTGGTTTTGACACTTTATTCAGCATGGCCCTTTTGACCGATGGGAAGCGAGACTTCTTTGTAGCGCTGATTTGCCTTTCCAGGTTGCTTGGTTGGCCAAAAAGGGCGTATGCGTTTTTTCCTGAATATATTCAGGAAAAAACGCATACGCCCTTTTTGGCCAAGGGCATGATTGTCGAGGTTTGGCCGCTTTTCCTGTGCTTTCAAGGCGATTCGAATCTACCTCCTGAAATCTGTTTCCTGCAATTCTGCCTTGCTTTCAAATCCTCTTCGGTGCCTTCCCTCAATATATTTGTGGACAAGAGTTATCATTTATAACTCTGCAGGTTTGTGAATTGCAGTGCCCCTGAGCTCCATTGTTCAACTCGCTTACTTGGGAGCTGGCCGCAAAAGCACAGGATTGCTTCAGGCCCTATTTTGGTCCCGGGCGGCAGGCTGAGCCTGTGGTTAATTCTTCTTCCTGATGGGAAAATAGAGTGACCTGTGCCAGTCCCAACAGCTAGAGCTAGTCTCTCATTGGTTCCCCCTCTTCCCGTTCATCCTCAGGACAAATCGCAACCTGTACGGAACAGGAGGTTAAAGGTGCTGAGTCTCCAAGGAGGGAGATTGCTAGTAAAGCGGCTGGAATGGCGAACCCGAGCACAAGGAGGTGAGAAATGAGGTGCGTTTTAGAAACCTTTCCTGATCACACGGTGTACCATCTTCTGGGTTTCTCATGCATGTTTTCGATGTAGGAAGATGCCCTTGAACCTGGAGATTTGGGACCCATGGGATGGGTACCACGCAGTACTACTTTAAAGGGTCTGCGTTTGCTCACCCAACCTCACCAAACCTCTCAGCCCCTAGAGTGTCCACCCTTATGTCTCCATCAGCTGTGGGTCTAGATATGGTCAATCCAGGTGGCATCACAGCCCCTGAACGAATTGTGTAAGAATTTCTCTCTCTTTCACTGTCTTTGTTTCACGGGTTTTTAAAAGTAATTGATTTTTATAATGGGGTTTAGCTGCTTTTCACTGCTGTGTTTATGCCGCTTTACACCCACTTGACTCACTTACAGAGAGATATCAATACATAGGTTTAAGATTCTTACTAGTCAGATATATTCTTGGGTGGTGGGTAGGGGGTGTTGAGTCCAGTTCCCTGAGCAAGGAGTAGGTCTTGTCTATTACATATTGGGTTTATGGAACGGTATCTGAGCTAATTTGAAACCCGTGTTTTATGCATCCCCCCGCCTCACCTTTCCCGTTGAGCAGCCATAGTGTGTTTTCTAAACGTGTGACTCTGTTCCGTTTTGTAATTCAGTTCAAGTGTAGCGGTTTTTACATTCCCTCTATTAGTGATATCTTATGACAAGTGTCTTTTTCTGTGTGACATTTTTCACGTAGAATCGTCGTACCTAAATCCACTCATCATGCTGCTACTAGCCTTATGACCTTGATTTCATGGCTGAGTGATATTCCATTGTACATAAGGACCACAACTTCTTTATCCTTTTTTCTCTTTCCTGGGATATTTAAGGTGTAACGAAGTGGAGGTTTTTGTCAAGAGAGCAGCCCTAAACTTTGGGGTGCCTGTGTCTTGCTGATTTTTAGTTTTCCCAATGTATACGCCCATGAGTGGAAGTGCCCTATGCTCTCTAAGCTGAGTTTTTTAGATGTTTCAGGACACACCGTACACTTCTCCAGAGTGGCTGTTGGCAATTTACATCCCGCCCATCAGCGTAGCAAGGCTCCCGGTTCTCCATGGCCTGTCCTGCATTTCTGGTTTTGACACTTTATTCAGCATGGCCCTTTTGACCGATGGGAAGCGAGACTTCTTTGTAGCGCTGGTTTGCCTTTCCAGGTTGCTTGGTTGGCCAAAAAGGGCGTATGCGTTTTTTCCTGAATATATTCAGGAAAAAACGCATACGCCCTTTTTGGCCAAGGGCATGATTGTCGAGGTTTGGCCGCTTTTCCTGTGCTTTCAAGGCGATTCGAATCTACCTCCTGAAATCTGTTTCCTGCAATTCTGCCTTGCTTTCAAATCCTCTTCGGTGCCTTCCCTCAATATATTTGTGGACAAGAGTTATCATTTATAACTCTGCAGGTTTGTGAATTGCAGTGCCCCTGAGCTCCATTGTTCAACTCGCTTACTTGGGAGCTGGCCGCAAAAGCACAGGATTGCTTCAGGCCCTATTCTTGTCCCGGGCGGCAGGCTGAGCCTGTGGTTAATTCTTCTTCCTGATGGGAAAATAGAGTGACCTGTGCCAGTCCCAACAGCTAGAGCTAGTCTCTCATTGGTTCCCCCTCTTCCCGTTCATCCTCAGGACAAATCGCAACCTGTACGGAACAGGAGGTTAAAGGTGCTGAGTCTCCAAGGAGGGAGATTGCTAGTAAAGCGGCTGGAATGGCGAACCCGAGCACAAGGAGGTGAGAAATGAGGTGCGTTTTAGAAACCTTTCCTGATCACACGGTGTACCATCTTCTGGGTTTCTCATGCATGTTTTCGATGTAGGAAGATGCCCTTGAACCTGGAGATTTGGGACCCATGGGATGGGTACCACGCAGTACTACTTTAAAGGGTCTGCGTTTGCTCACCCAACCTCACCAAACCTCTCAGCCCCTAGAGTGTCCACCCTTATGTCTCCATCAGCTGTGGGTCTAGATATGGTCAATCCAGGTGGCATCACAGCCCCTGAACGAATTGTGTAAGAATTTCTCTCTCTTTCACTGTCTTTGTTTCACGGGTTTTTAAAAGTAATTGATTTTTATAATGGGGTTTAGCTGCTTTTCACTGCTGTGTTTATGCCGCTTTACACCCACTTGACTCACTTACAGAGAGATATCAATACATAGGTTTAAGATTCTTACTAGTCAGATATATTCTTGGGTGGTGTGTAGGGGGTGTTGAGTCCAGTTCCCTGAGCAAGGAGTAGGTCTTGTCTATTACATATTGGGTTTATGGAACGGTATCTGAGCTAATTTGAAACCCGTGTTTTATGCATCCCCCCGCCTCACCTTTCCCGTTGAGCAGCCATAGTGTGTTTTCTAAACGTGTGACTCTGTTCCGTTTTGTAATTCAGTTCAAGTGTAGCGGTTTTTACATTCCCTCTATTAGTGATATCTTATGACAAGTGTCTTTTTCTGTGTGACTTTTTTCACGTAGAATCGTCGTACCTAAATCCACTCATCATGCTGCTACTAGCCTTATGACCTTGATTTCATGGCTGAGTGATATTCCATTGTACATAAGGACCACAACTTCTTTATCCTTTTTTCTCTTTCCTGGGATATTTAAGGTGTAACGAAGTGGAGGTTCTTGTCAAGAGAGCAGCCCTAAACTTTGGGGTGCCTGTGTCTTGCTGATTTTTAGTTTTCCCAATGTATACGCCCATGAGTGGAAGTGCCCTATGCTCTCTAAGCTGAGTTTTTTAGATGTTTCAGGACACACCGTACACTTCTCCAGAGTGGCTGTTGGCAATTTACATCCCGCCCATCAGCGTAGCAAGGCTCCCGGTTCTCCATGGCCTGTCCTGCATTTCTGGTTTTGACACTTTATTCAGCATGGCCCTTTTGACCGATGGGAAGCGAGACTTCTTTGTAGCGCTGATTTGCCTTTCCAGGTTGCTTGGTTGGCCAAAAAGGGCGTATGCGTTTTTTCCTGAATATATTCAGGAAAAAACGCATACGCCCTTTTTGGCCAAGGGCATGATTGTCGAGGTTTGGCCGCTTTTCCTGTGCTTTCAAGGCGATTCGAATCTACCTCCTGAAATCTGTTTCCTGCAATTCTGCCTTGCTTTCAAATCCTCTTCGGTGCCTTCCCTCAATATATTTGTGGACAAGAGTTATCATTTATAACTCTGCAGGTTTGTGAATTGCAGTGCCCCTGAGCTCCATTGTTCAACTCGCTTACTTGGGAGCTGGCCGCAAAAGCACAGGATTGCTTCAGGCCCTATTTTGGTCCCGGGCGGCAGGCTGAGCCTGTGGTTAATTCTTCTTCCTGATGGGAAAATAGAGTGACCTGTGCCAGTCCCAACAGCTAGAGCTAGTCTCTCATTGGTTCCCCCTCTTCCCGTTCATCCTCAGGACAAATCGCAACCTGTACGGAAGAGGAGGTTAAAGGTGCTGAGTCTCCAAGGAGGGAGATTGCTAGTAAAGCGGCTGGAATGGCGAACCCGAGCACAAGGAGGTGAGAAATGAGGTGCGTTTTAGAAACCTTTCCTGATCACACGGTGTACCATCTTCTGGGTTTCTCATGCATGTTTTCGATGTAGGAAGATGCCCTTGAACCTGGAGATTTGGGACCCATGGGATGGGTACCACGCAGTACTACTTTAAAGGGTCTGCGTTTGCTCACCCAACCTCACCAAACCTCTCAGCCCCTAGAGTGTCCACCCTTATGTCTCCATCAGCTGTGGGTCTAGATATGGTCAATCCAGGTGGCATCACAGCCCCTGAACGAATTGTGTAAGAATTTCTCTCTCTTTCACTGTCTTTGTTTCACGGGTTTTTAAAAGTAATTGATTTTTATAATGGGGTTTAGCTGCTTTTCACTGCTGTGTTTATGCCGCTTTACACCCACTTGACTCACTTACAGAGAGATATCAATACATAGGTTTAAGATTCTTACTAGTCAGATATATTCTTGGGTGGTGTGTAGGGGGTGTTGAGTCCAGTTCCCTGAGCAAGGAGTAGGTCTTGTCTATTACATATTGGGTTTATGGAACGGTATCTGAGCTAATTTGAAACCCGTGTTTTATGCATCCCCCCGCCTCACCTTTCCCGTTGAGCAGCCATAGTGTGTTTTCTAAACGTGTGACTCTGTTCCGTTTTGTAATTCAGTTCAAGTGTAGCGGTTTTTACATTCCCTCTATTAGTGATATCTTATGACAAGTGTCTTTTTCTGTGTGACATTTTTCACGTAGAATCGTCGTACCTAAATCCACTCATCATGCTGCTACTAGCCTTATGACCTTGATTTCATGGCTGAGTGATATTCCATTGTACATAAGGACCACAACTTCTTTATCCTTTTTTCTCTTTCCTGGGATATTTAAGGTGTAACGAAGTGGAGGTTCTTGTCAAGAGAGCAGCCCTAAACTTTGGGGTGCCTGTGTCTTGCTGATTTTTAGTTTTCCCAATGTATACGCCCATGAGTGGAAGTGCCCTATGCTCTCTAAGCTGAGTTTTTTAGATGTTTCAGGACACACCGTACACTTCTCCAGAGTGGCTGTTGGCAATTTACATCCCGCCCATCAGCGTAGCAAGGCTCCCGGTTCTCCATGGCCTGTCCTGCATTTCTGGTTTTGACACTTTATTCAGCATGGCCCTTTTGACCGATGGGAAGCGAGACTCCTTTGTAGCGCTGATTTGCCTTTCCAGGTTGCTTGGTTGGCCAAAAAGGGCGTATGCGTTTTTTCCTGAATATATTCAGGAAAAAACGCATACGCCCTTTTTGGCCAAGGGCATGATTGTCGAGGTTTGGCCGCTTTTCCTGTGCTTTCAAGGCGATTCGAATCTACCTCCTGAAATCTGTTTCCTGCAATTCTGCCTTGCTTTCAAATCCTCTTCGGTGCCTTCCCTCAATATATTTGTGGACAAGTGTTATCATTTATAACTCTGCAGGTTTGTGAATTGCAGTGCCCCTGAGCTCCATTGTTCAACTCGCTTACTTGGGAGCTGGCCGCAAAAGCACAGGATTGCTTCAGGCCCTATTCTTGTCCCGGGCGGCAGGCTGAGCCTGTGGTTAATTCTTCTTCCTGATGGGAAAATAGAGTGACCTGTGCCAGTCCCAACAGCTAGAGCTAGTCTCTCATTGGTTCCCCCTCTTCCCGTTCATCCTCAGGACAAATCGCAACCTGTACGGAACAGGAGGTTAAAGGTGCTGAGTCTCCAAGGAGGGAGATTGCTAGTAAAGCGGCTGGAATGGCGAACCCGAGCACAAGGAGGTGAGAAATGAGGTGCGTTTTAGAAACCTTTCCTGATCACACGGTGTACCATCTTCTGGGTTTCTCATGCATGTTTTCGATGTAGGAAGATGCCCTTGAACCTGGAGATTTGGGACCCATGGGATGGGTACCACGCAGTACTACTTTAAAGGGTCTGCGTTTGCTCACCCAACCTCACCAAACCTCTCAGCCCCTAGAGTGTCCACCCTTATGTCTCCATCAGCTGTGGGTCTAGATATGGTCAATCCAGGTGGCATCACAGCCCCTGAACGAATTGTGTAAGAATTTCTCTCTCTTTCACTGTCTTTGTTTCACGGGTTTTTAAAAGTAATTGATTTTTATAATGGGGTTTAGCTGCTTTTCACTGCTGTGTTTATGCCGCTTTACACCCACTTGACTCACTTACAGAGAGATATCAATACATAGGTTTAAGATTCTTACTAGTCAGATATATTCTTGGGTGGTGTGTAGGGGGTGTTGAGTCCAGTTCCCTGAGCAAGGAGTAGGTCTTGTCTATTACATATTGGGTTTATGGAACGGTATCTGAGCTAATTTGAAACCCGTGTTTTATGCATCCCCCCGCCTCACCTTTCCCGTTGAGCAGCCATAGTGTGTTTTCTAAACGTGTGACTCTGTTCCGTTTTGTAATTCAGTTCAAGTGTAGCGGTTTTTACATTCCCTCTATTAGTGATATCTTATGACAAGTGTCTTTTTCTGTGTGACTTTTTTCACGTAGAATCGTCGTACCTAAATCCACTCATCATGCTGCTACTAGCCTTATGACCTTGATTTCATGGCTGAGTGATATTCCATTGTACATAAGGACCACAACTTCTTTATCCTTTTTTCTCTTTCCTGGGATATTTAAGGTGTAACGAAGTGGAGGTTCTTGTCAAGAGAGCAGCCCTAAACTTTGGGGTGCCTGTGTCTTGCTGATTTTTAGTTTTCCCAATGTATACGCCCATAAGTGGAAGTGCCCTATGCTCTCTAAGCTGAGTTTTTTAGATGTTTCAGGACACACCGTACACTTCTCCAGAGTGGCTGTTGGCAATTTACATCCCGCCCATCAGCGTAGCAAGGCTCCCGTTTCTCCATGGCCTGTCCTGCATTTCTGGTTTTGACACTTTATTCAGCATGGCCCTTTTTACCGATGGGAAGCGAGACTCCTTTGTAGCGCTGATTTGCCTTTCCAGGTTGCTTGGTTGGCCAAAAAGGGCGTATGCGTTTTTTCCTGAATATATTCAGGAAAAAACGCATACGCCCTTTTTGGCCAAGGGCATGATTGTCGTGGTTTGGCCGCTTTTCCTGTGCTTTCAAGGCGATTCGAATCTACCTCCTGAAATCTGTTTCCTGCAATTCTGCCTTGCTTTCAAATCCTCTTCGTTGCCTTCCCTCAATATATTTGTGGACAAGAGTTATCATTTATAACTCTGCAGGTTTGTGAATTGCAGTGCCCCTGAGCTCCATTGTTCAACTCGCTTACTTGGGAGCTGGCCGCAAAAGCACAGGATTGCTTCAGGCCCTATTCTGGTCCCGGGCGGCAGGCTGAGACTGTGGTTAATTCTTCTTCCTGATGGGAAAATAGAGTGACCTGTGCCAGTTCCAACACCTAGAGCTAGTCTCTCATTGGTTCCCCCTCTTCCCGTTCATCCTCAGGACAAATCGCAACCTGTACGGAACAGGAGGTTAAAGGTGCTGAGTCTCCAAGGAGGGAGATTGCTAGTAAAGCGGCTGGAATGGCGAACCCGAGCACAAGGAGGTGAGAAATGAGGTGCGTTTTAGAAACCTTTCCCGATCACACGGTGTACCATCTTCTGGGTTTCTCATGCATGTTATCGATGTAGGAAGATGCCCTTGAACCTGGAGATTTGGGACCCATGGGATGGGTACCACGCAGTACTACTTTAAAGGGTCTGCGTTTGCTCACCCAACCTCACCAAACCTCTCAGCCCCAAGAGTGTCCACCCTTATGTCTCCGTCAGCTGTGGGTCTAGATATGGTCAATCCAGGTGGCATCACAGCCCCTGAACGAATTGTGTAAGAATTTCTCTCTCTTTCACTGTCTTTGTTTCACGGGTTTTTAAAAGTAATTGATTTTTATAATGGGGTTTAGCTGCTTTTCACTGCTGTGTTTATGCCGCTTTACACCCACTTGACTCACTTACAGAGAGATATCAATACATAGGTTTAAGATTTTTACTAGTCAGATATATTCTTGGGCGGTGAGTAGGGGGTGTTGAGTCCAGTTCCCTGAGCAAGGAGTAGGTCTTGTCTATTACATATTGGGTTTATGGAACGGTATCTGAGCTAATTTGAAACCCGTGTTTTATGCATCCCCCCGCCTCACCTTTCCCGTTGAGCAGCCATAGTGTGTTTTCTAAACGTGTGACTCTGTTCCGTTTTGTAATTCAGTTCAAGTGTAGCGGTTTTTACATTCCCTCTATTAGTGATATCTTATGACAAGTGTCTTTTTCTGTGTGACTTATTTCACTTAGAATCGTCGTACCTAAATCCACTCATCATGCTGCTACTAGCCTTATGACCTTGATTTCATGGCTGAGTGATATTCCATTGTACATAAGGACCACAACTTCTTTATCCTTTTTTCTCTTTCCTGGGATATTTAAGGTGTAACGAAGTGGAGGTTTTTGTCAAGAGAGCAGCCCTAAACTTTGGGGTGCCTGTGTCTTGCTGATTTTTAGTTTTCCCAATGTATACGCCCATGAGTGGAAGTGCCCTATGCTCTCTAAGCTGAGTTTTTTAGATGTTTCAGGACACACCGTACACTTCTCCAGAGTGGCTGTTGGCAATTTACATCCCGCCCATCAGCGTAGCAAGGCTCCCAGTTCTCCATGGCCTGTCCTGCATTTCTGGTTTTGACAGTTTATTCAGCATGGCCTTTTTGACCGATGGGAAGCGAGACGTCTTTGTAGCGCTGATTTGCCTTTCCAGGTTGCTTGGTTGGCCAAAAAGGGCGTATGCGTTTTTTCCTGAATATATTCAGGAAAAAACGCATACGCCCTTTTTGGCCAAGGGCATGATTGTCGAGGTTTGGCCGCTTTTCCTGTGCTTTCAAGGCGATTCGAATCTACCTCCTGAAATCTGTTTCCTGCAATTCTGCCTTGCTTTCAAATCCTCTTCGGTGCCTTCCCTCAATATATTTGTGGACAAGAGTTATCATTTATAACTCTGCAGGTTTGTGAATTGCAGTGCCCCTGAGCTCCATTGTTCAACTCGCTTACTTGGGAGCTGGCCGCAAAAGCACAGGATTGCTTCAGGCCCTATTCTGGTCCCGGGCGGCAGGCTGAGCCTGTGGTTAAATCTTCTTCCTGATGGGAAAATAGAGTGACCTGTGCCAGTCCCAACACCTAGAGCTAGTCTCTCATTGGTTCCCCCTCTTCCCGTTCATCCTCAGGACAAATCGCAACCTGTACGGAACAGGAGGTTAAAGGTGCTGAGTCTCCAAGGAGGGAGATTGCTAGTAAAGCGGATGGAATGGCGAACCCGAGCACAAGGAGGTGAGAAATGAGGTGCGTTTTAGAAACCTTTCCTGATCACACGGTGTACCATCTTCTGGGTTTCTCATGCATGTTTTTGATGTAGGAAGATGCCCTTGAACCTGGAGATTTGGGACCCATGGGATGGGTACCACGCAGTACTACTTTAAAGGGTCTGCGTTTGCTCACCCAACCTCACCAAACCTCTCAGCCCCTAGAGTGTCCACCCTTATGTCTCCATCAGCTGTGGGTCTAGATATGGTCAATCCAGGTGGCATCACAGCCCCTGAACGAATTGTGTAAGAATTTCTCTCTCTTTCACTGTCTTTGTTTCACGGGTTTTTAAAAGTAATTGATTTTTATAATGGGGTTTAGCTGCTTTTCACTGCTGTGTTTATGCCGCTTTACACCCACTTGACTCACTTACAGAGAGATATCAATACATAGGTTTAAGATTCTTACTAGTCAGATATATTCTTGGGTGGTGTGTAGGGGTTGTTGAGTCCAGTTCCCTGAGCAAGGAGTAGGTCTTGTCTATTACATATTGGGTTTATGGAACGGTATCAGAGCTAATTTGAAACCCGTGTTTTATGCATCCCCCCGCCTCACCTTTCCCGTTGAGCAGCCATAGTGTGTTTTCTACACGTGTGACTCTGTTCCGTTTTGTAATTCAGTTCAAGTGTAGCGGTTTTTACATTCCCTCTATTAGTGATATCTTATGACAAGTGTCTTTTTCTGTGTGACATTTTTCACGTAGAATCGTCGTACCTAAATCCACTCATCATGCTGCTACTAGCCTTATGACCTTGATTTCATGGCTGAGTGATATTCCATGGTACATAAGGACCACAACTTCTTTATCCTTTTTTCTCTTTCCTGGGATATTTAAGGTGTAACGAAGTGGAGGTTCTTGTCAAGAGAGCAGCCCTAAACTTTGGGGTGCCTGTGTCTTGCTGATTTTTAGTTTTCCCAATGTATACGCCCATGAGTGGAAGTGCCCTATGCTCTCTAAGCTGAGTTTTTTAGATGTTTCAGGACACACCGTACACTTCTCCAGAGTGGCTGTTGGCAATTTACATCCCGCCCATCAGCGTAGCAAGGCTCCCGGTTCTCCATGGCCTGTCCTGCATTTCTGGTTTTGACACTTTATTCAGCATGGCCCTTTTGACCGATGGGAAGCGAGACTTCTTTGTAGCGCTGATTTGCCTTTCCAGGTTGCTTGGTTGGCCAAAAAGGGCGTATGCGTTTTTTCCTGAATATATTCAGGAAAAAACGCATACGCCCTTTTTGGCCAAGGGCATGATTGTCGAGGTTTGGCCGCTTTTCCTGTGGTTTCAAGGCGATTCGAATCTACCTCCTGAAATCTGTTTCCTGCAATTCTGCCTTGCTTTCAAATCCTCTTCGGTGCCTTCCCTCAATATATTTGTGGACAAGAGTTATCATTTATAACTCTGCAGGTTTGTGAATTGCAGTGCCCCTGAGCTCCATTGTTCAACTCGCTTACTTGGGAGCTGGCCGCAAAAGCACAGGATTGCTTCAGGCCCTATTCTTGTCCCGGGCGGCAGGCTGAGCCTGTGGTTAATTCTTCTTCCTGATGGGAAAATAGAGTGACCTGTGCCAGTCCCAACAGCTAGAGCTAGTCTCTCATTGGCTCCCCCTCTTCCCGTTCATCCTCAGGACAAATCGCAACCTGTACGGAACAGGAGGTTAAAGGTGCTGAGTCTCCAAGGAGGGAGATTGCTAGTAAAGCGGCTGGAATGGAGAACCCGAGCACAAGGAGGTGAGAAATGAGGTGCGTTTTAGAAACCTTTCCCGATCACACGGTGTACCATCTTCTGGGTTTCTCATGCATGTTTTCGATGTAGGAAGATGCCCTTGAACCTGGAGATTTGGGACCCATGGGATGGGTACCACGCAGTACTACTTTAAAGGGTCTGCGTTTGTTCACCCAACCTCACCAAACCTCTCAGCCCCAGGAGTGTCCACCCTTATGTCTCCGTCAGCTGTGGGTCTAGATATGGTCAATCCAGGTGGCATCACAGCCCCTGAACGAATTGTGAAAGAATTACTCTCTCTTTCACTTTCTTTGTTTCACGGGTTTTTAAAAGTAATTGATTTTTATAATCGGTTTTAGCTGCTTTTCACTGCTGTGTTTATGCCGCTTTACACCCACTTGACTCACTTACAGAGAGATATCAATACATAGGTTTAAGATTCTTACTAGTCAGATATATTCTTGGGCGGTGAGTAGGGGGTGTTGAGTCCAGTTCCCTGAGCAAGGAGTAGGTCTTGTCTATTACATATTGGGTTTATGGAACGGTATCTGAGCTAATTTGAAACCCGTGTTTTATGCATCCCCCCGCCTCACCTTTCCCGTTGAGCAGCCATAGTGTGTTTTCTAAACGTGTGACTCTGTTCCGTTTTGTAATTCAGTTCAAGTGTAGCGGTTTTTACATTCCCTCTATTAGTGATATCTTATGACAAGTGTCTCTTTCTGTGTGACATTTTTCACTTAGAATCGTCGTACCTAAATCCACTCATCATGCTGCTACTAGCCTTATGACCTTGATTTCATGGCTGAGTGATATTCCATTGTACATAAGGACCACAACTTCTTTATCCTTTTTTCTCTTTCCTGGGATATTTAAGGTGTAACGAAGTGGAGGTTCTTGTCAAGAGAGCAGCCCTAAACTTTGGGGTGCCTGTGGCTTGCTGATTTTTAGTTTTCCCAATGTATACGCCCATGAGTGGAAGTGCCCTATGCTCTCTAAGCTGAGTTTTTTAGATGTTTCAGGACACACCGTACACTTCTCCAGAGTGGCTGTTGGCAATTTACATCCCGCCCATCAGCGTAGCAAGGCTCCCGGTTCTCCATGGCCTGTCCTGCATTTCTGGTTTTGACACTTTATTCAGCATGGCCCTTTTGACCGATGGGAAGCGAGACTTCTTTGTAGCGCTGATTTGCCTTTCCAGGTTGCTTGGTTGGCCAAAAAGGGCGTATGCGTTTTTTCCTGAATATATTCAGGAAAAAACGCATACGCCCTTTTTGGCCAAGGGCATGATTGTCGAGGTGTGGCCGCTTTTCCTGTGCTTTCAAGGCGATTCGAATCAACCTCCTGACATCTGTTTCCTGCAATTCTGCCTTGCTTTCAAATCTTCTTCGTTGCCTTCCCTCAATATATTTGTGGACAAGAGTTATCATTTATAACTCTGCAGGTTTGTGAATTGCAGTGCCCCTGAGCTCCATTGTTCAACTCGCTTACTTGGGAGCTGGCCGCAAAAGCACAGGATTGCTTCAGGCCCTATTCTGGTCCCGGGCGGCAGGCTGAGCCTGTGGTTAATTCTTCTTCCTGATGGGAAAATAGAGTGACCTGTGCCAGTCCCAACACCTAGAGCTAGTCTCTCATTGGTTCCCCCTATTCCCGTTCATCCTCAGGACAAATCGCAACCTGTACGGAACAGGAGGTTAAAGGTGCTGAGTCTCCAAGGAGGGAGATTGCTAGTAAAGCGGCTGGAATGGCGAACCCGAGCACAAGGAGGTGAGAAATGAGGTGCGTTTTAGAAACCTTTCCCGATCACAAGGTGTACCAGCTTCTGGGTTTCTCATGCATGTTTTCGATGTAGGAAGATGCCCTTGAACCTGGAAATTTGGGACCCATGGGATGGGTACCACGCAGTACTACTTTAAAGGGTCTGCGTTTGCTCACCCAACCTCACCAAACCTCTCAGCCCCAGGAGTGTCCACCCTTATGTCTCCGTCATCTGTGGGTCTAGATATGGTCAATCCAGGTGGCATCACAGCCCCTGAACGAATTGTGTAAGAATTTCTCTCTCTTTCACTGTCTTTGTTTCACGGGTTTTTAAAAGTAATTGATTTTTATAATGGGGTTTAGCTGCTTTTCACTGCTGTGTTTATGCCGCTTTACACCCACTTGACTCACTTACAGAGAGATATCAATACATAGGTTTAAGATTCTTACTAGTCAGATATATTCTTGGGCGGTGAGTAGGGGGTGTTGAGTCCAGTTCCCTGAGCAAGGAGTAGGTCTTGTCTATTACATATTGGGTTTATGGAACGGTATCTGAGCTAATTTGAAACCCGTGTTTTATGCATCCCCCCGCCTCACCTTTCCCGTTGAGCAGCCATAGTGTGTTTTCTAAACGTGTGACTCTGTTCCGTTTTGTAATTCAGTTCAAGTGTAGCGGTTTTTACATTCCCTCTATTAGTGATATCTTATGACAAGTGTCTTTTTCTGTGTGACTTTTTTCACTTAGAATCGTCGTACCTAAATCCACTCATCATGCTGCTACTAGCCTTATGACCTTGATTTCATGGCTGAGTGATATTCCATTGTACATAAGGACCACAACTTCTTTATCCTTTTTTCTCTTTCCTGGGATATTTAAGGTGTAACGAAGTGGAGGTTCTTGTCAAGAGAGCAGCCCTAAACTTTGGGGTGCCTGTGTCTTGCTGATTTTTAGTTTTCCCAATGTATACGCCCATGAGTGGAAGTGCCCTATGCTCTCTAAGCTGAGTTTTTTAGATGTTTCAGGACACACCGTACACTTCTCCAGAGTGGCTGTTGGCAATTTACATCCCGCCCATCAACGTAGCAAGGCTCCCGGTTCTCCATGGCCTGTCCTGCATTTCTGATTTTGACACTTTATTCAGCATGGCCCTTTTGACCGATGGGAAGCGAGACTTCTTTGTAGCGCTGATTTGCCTTTCCAGGTTGCTTGGTTGGCCAAAAAGGGCGTATGCGTTTTTTCCTGAATATATTCAGGAAAAAACGCATACGCCCTTTTTGGCCAAGGGCATGATTGTCGAGGTTTGGCCGCTTTTCCTGTGGTTTCAAGGCGATTCGAATCTACCTCCTGAAATCTGTTTCCTGCAATTTTGCCTTGCTTTCAAATCCTCTTCGGTGCCTTCCCTCAATATATTTGTGGACAAGAGTTATCATTTATAACTCTGCAGGTTTGTGAATTGCAGTGCCCCTGAGCTCCATTGTTCAACTCGCTTACTCGGGAGCTGGCCGCAAAAGCACAGGATTGCTTCAGGCCCTATTCTGGTCCCGGGCGGCAGGCTGAGCCTGTGGTTAATTCTCCTTCCTGATGGGAAAATAGAGTGACCTGTGCCAGTCCCAACACCTAGAGCTAGTCTCTCATTGGTTCCCCCTCTTCCCGTTCATCCTCAGGACAAATCGCAACCTGTACGGAACAGGAGGTTAAAGGTGCTGAGTCTCCAAGGAGGGAGATTGCTAGTAAAGCGGCTGGAATGGCGAACCCGAGCACAAGGAGGTGAGAAATGAGGTGCGTTTTAGAAACCTTTCCCGATCACACGGTGTACCATCTTCTGGGTTTCTCATGCATGTTTTCGATGTAGGAAGATGCCCTTGAACCTGGAGATTTGGGACCCATGGGATGGGTACCACGCAGTACTACTTTAAAGGGTCTGCGTTTGTTCACCCAACCTCACCAAACCTCTCAGCCCCAGGAGTGTCCACCCTTATGTCTCCGTCAGCTGTGGGTCTAGATATGGTCAATCCAGGTGGCATCACAGCCCCTGAACGAATTGTGAAAGAATTTCTCTCTCTTTCACTTTCTTTGTTTCACGGGTTTTTAAAAGTAATTGATTTTTATAATGGGTTTTAGCTGCTTTTCACTGCTGTGTTTATGCCGCTTTACACCCACTTGACTCACTTACAGAGAGATATCAATACATAGGTTTAAGATTCATACTAGTCAGATATATTCTTGGGCGGTGAGTAGGGGGTGTTGAGTCCAGTTCCCTGAGCAAGGAGTAGGTCTTGTCTATTACATATTGGGTTTATGGAACGGTATCTGAGCTAATTTGAAACCCGTGTTTTATGCATCCCCCCGCCTCACCTTTCCCGTTGAGCAGCCATAGTGTGTTTTCTAAACGTGTGACTCTGTTCCGTTTTGTAATTCAGTTCAAGTGTAGCGGTTTTTACATTCCCTCTATTAGTGATATCTTATGACAAGTGTCTCTTTCTGTGTGACATTTTTCACTTAGAATCGTCGTACCTAAATCCACTCATCATGCTGCTACTAGCCTTATGACCTTGATTTCATGGCTGAGTGATATTCCATTGTACATAAGGACCACAACTTCTTTATCCTTTTTTATCTTTCCTGGGATATTTAAGGTGTAACGAAGTTTAGGTTCTTGTCAAGAGAGCAGCCCTAAACTTTGGGGTGCCTGTGTCTTGCTGATTTTTAGTTTTCCCAATGTATACGCCCATGAGTGGAAGTGCCCTATGCTCTCTAAGCTGAGTTTTTTAGATGTTTCAGGACACACCGTACACTTCTCCAGAGTGGCTGTTGGCAATTTACATCCCGCCCATCAGCGTAGCAAGGCTCCCGGTTCTCCATGGCCTGTCCTGCATTTCTGGTTTTGACACTTTATTCAGCATGGCCCTTTTGACCGATGGGAAGCGAGACTTCTTTGTAGCGCTGATTTGCCTTTCCAGGTTGCTTGGTTGGCCAAAAAGGGCGTATGCGTTTTTTCCTGAATATACTCAGGAAAAAACGCATACGCCCTTTTTGGCCAAGGGCATGATTGTCGAGGTGTGGCCGCTTTTCCTGTGCTTTCAAGGCGATTCGAATCTACCTCCTGAAATCTGTTTTCTGCAATTCTGCCTTGCTTTCAAATCCTCTTCGGTGCCTTCCCTCAATATATTTGTGGACAAGAGTTATCATTTATAACTCTGCAGGTTTGTGAATTGCAGTGCCCCTGAGCTCCATTGTTCAACTCGCTTACTTGGGAGCTGGCCGCAAAAGCACAGGATTGCTTCAGGCCCTATTCTGGTCCCGGGCGGCAGGCTGAGCCTGTGGTTAATTCTTCTTCCTGATGGGAAAATAGAGTGACCTGTGCCAGTCCCAACACCTAGAGCTAGTCTCTCATTGGTTCCCCCTATTCCCGTTCATCCTCAGGACAAATCGCAACCTGTACGGAACAGGAGGTTAAAGGTGCTGAGTCTCCAAGGAGGGAGATTGCTAGTAAAGCGGCTGGAATGGCGAACCCGAGCACAAGGAGGTGAGAAATGAGGTGCGTTTTAGAAACCTTTCCCGATCACAAGGTGTACCAGCTTCTGGGTTTCTCATGCATGTTTTCGATGTAGGAAGATGCCCTTGAACCTGGAGATTTGGGACCCATGGGATGGGTACCACGCAGTACTACTTTAAAGGGTCTGCGTTTCCTCACCCAACCTCACCAAACCTCTCAGCCCCAGGAGTGTCCACCCTTATGTCTCCGTCATCTGTGGGTCTAGATATGGTCAATCCAGGTGGCATCACAGCCCCTGAACGAATTGTGTAAGAATTTCTCTCTCTTTCACTGTCTTTGTTTCACGGGTTTTTAAAAGTAATTGATTTTTATAATGGGGTTTAGCTGCTCTTCACTGCTGTGTTTATGCCGCTTTACACCCACTTGACTCACTTACAGAGAGATATCAATACATAGGTTTAAGATTCTTACTAGTCAGATATATTCTTGGGCGGTGAGTAGGGGGTGTTGAGTCCAGTTCCCTGAGCAAGGAGTAGGTCTTGTCTATTACATATTGGGTTTATGGAACGGTATCTGAGCTAATTTGAAACCCGTGTTTTATGCATCCCCCCGCCTCACCTTTCCCGTTGAGCAGCCATAGTGTGTTTTCTAAACGTGTGACTCTGTTCCGTTTTGTAATTCAGTTCAAGTGTAGCGGTTTTTACATTCCCTCTATTAGTGATATCTTATGACAAGTGTCTTTTTCTGTGTGACATTTTTCACTTAGAATCGTCGTACCTAAATCCACTCATCATGCTGCTACTAGCCTTATGACCTTGATTTCATGGCTGAGTGATATTCCATTGTACATAAGGACCACAACTTCTTTATCCTTTTTTCTCTTTCCTGGGATATTTAAGGTGTAACGAAGTGGAGGTTCTTGTCAAGAGAGCAGCCCTAAACTTTGGGGTGCCTGTGTCTTGCTGATTTTTAGTTTTCCCAATGTATACGCCCATGAGTGGAAGTGCCCTATGCTCTCTAAGCTGAGTTTTTTAGATGTTTCAGGACACACCGTACACTTCTCCAGAGTGGCTGTTGGCAATTTACATCCCGCCCATCAGCGTAGCAAGGCTCCCGGTTCTCCATGGCCTGTCCTGCATTTCTGGTTTTGACACTTTATTCAGCATGGCCCTTTTGACCGATGGGAAGCGAGACTTCTTTGTAGCGCTGATTTGCCTTTCCAGGTTGCTTGGTTGGCCAAAAAGGGCGTATGCGTTTTTTCCTGAATATATTCAGGAAAAAACGCATACGCCCTTTTTGGCCAAGGGCATGATTGTCGAGGTTTGGCCGCTTTTCCTGTGCTTTCAAGGCGATTCGAATCTACCTCCTGAAATCTGTTTCCTGCAATTCTGCCTTGCTTTCAAATCCTCTTCGGTGCCTTCCCTCAATATATTTGTGGACAAGAGTTATCATTTATAACTCTGCAGGTTTGTGAATTGCAGTGCCCCTGAGCTCCATTGTTCAACTCGCTTACTTGGGAGCTGGCCGCAAAAGCACAGGATTGCTTCAGGCCCTATTCTGGTCCCGGGCGGCAGGCTGAGCCTGTGGTTAATTCTTCTTCCTGATGGGAAAATAGAGTGACCTGTGCCAGTCCCAACACCTAGAGCTAGTCTCTCATTGGTTCCCCCTCTTCCCGTTCATCCTCAGGACAAATCGCAACCTGTACGGAACAGGAGGTTAAAGGTGCTGAGTCTCCAAGGAGGGAGATTGCTAGTAAAGCGGCTGGAATGGCGAACCCGAGCACAAGGAGGTGAGAAATGAGGTGCGTTTTAGAAACCTTTGCCGATCACACGGTGTACCAGCTTCTGGGTTTCTCATGCATGTTTTCGATGTAGGAAGATGCCCTTGAACCTGGAGATTTGGGACCCATGGGATGGGTACCACGCAGTACTACTTTAAAGGGTCTGCGTTTGCTCACCCAACCTCACCAAACCTCTCAGCCCCAGGAGTGTCCACCCTTATGTCTCCGTCAGCTGTGGGTCTAGATATGGTCAATCCAGGTGGCATCACAGCCCCTGAACGAATTGTGTAAGAATTTCTCTCTCTTTCACTGTCTTTGTTTCACGGTTTTTTAAAAGTAATTGATTTTTATAATGGGGTTTAGCTGCTCTTCACTGCTGTGTTTATGCCGCTTTACACCCACTTGACTCACTTACAGAGAGATATCAATACATAGGTTTAAGATTCTTACTAGTCAGATATATTCTTGGGCGGTGAGTAGGGGGTGTTGAGTCCAGTTCCCTGAGCAAGGAGTAGGTCTTGTCTATTACATATTGGGTTTATGGAACGGTATCTGAGCTAATTTGAAACCCGTGTTTTATGCATCCCCCAGCCTCACCTTTCCCGTTGAGCAGCCATAGTGTGTTTTCTAAACGTGTGACTCTGTTCCGTTTTGTAATTCAGTTCAAGTGTAGCGGTTTTTACATTCCCTCTATTAGTGATATCTTATGACAAGTGTCTTTTTCTGTGTGACATTTTTCACTTAGAATCGTCGTACCTAAATCCACTCATCATGCTGCTACTAGCCTTATGACCTTGATTTCATGGCTGAGTGATATTCCATTGTACATAAGGACCACAACTTCTTTATCCTTTTTTCTCTTTCCTGGGATATTTAAGGTGTAACGAAGTGGAGGTTCTTGTCAAGAGAGCAGCCCTAAACTTTGGGGTGCCTGTGTCTTGCTGATTTTTAGTTTTCCCAATGTATACGCCCATGAGTGGAAGTGCCCTATGCTCTCTAAGCTGAGTTTTTTAGATGTTTCAGGACACACCGTACACTTCTCCAGAGTGGCTGTTGGCAATTTACATCCCGCCCATCAGCGTAGCAAGGCTCCCGGTTCTCCATGGCCTGTCCTGCATTTCTGGTTTTGACACTTTATTCAGCATGGCCCTTTTGACCGATTGGAAGCGAGACTTCTTTGTAGCGCTGATTTGCCTTTCCAGGTTGCTTGGTTGGCCAAAAAGGGCGTATGCGTTTTTTCCTGAATATATTCAGGAAAAAACGCATACGCCCTTTTTGGCCAAGGGCATGATTGTCGAGGTTTGGCCGCTTTTCCTGTGCTTTCAAGGCGATTCGAATCTACCTCCTGAAATCTGTTTCCTGCAATTCTGCCTTGCTTTCAAATCCTCTTCGGTGCCTTCCCTCAATATATTTGTGGACAAGAGTTATCATTTATAACTCTGCAGGTTTGTGAATTGCAGTGCCCCTGAGCTCCATTGTTCAACTCGCTTACTTGGGAGCTGGCCGCAAAAGCACAGGATTGCTTCAGGCCCTATTCTGGTCCCGGGCGGCAGGCTGAGCCTGTGGTTAATTCTTCTTCCTGATGGGAAAATAGAGTGACCTGTGCCAGTCCCAACACCTAGAGCTAGTCTCTCATTGGTTCCCCCTCTTCCCGTTCATCCTCAGGACAAATCGCAACCTGTACGGAACAGGAGGTTAAAGGTGCTGAGTCTCCAAGGAGGGAGATTGCTAGTAAAGCGGCTGGAATGGCGAACCCAAGCACAAGGAGGTGAGAAATGAGGTGCGTTTTAGAAACCTTTCTCGATCACATGGTGTACCATCTTCTGGGTTTCTCATGCATGTTTTCGATGTAGGAAGATGCCCTTGAACCTGGAGATTTGGGACCCATGGGATGGGTACCACGCAGTACTACTTTAAAGGGTCTGCGTTTGCTCACCCAACCTCACCAAACCTCTCAGCCCCAAGAGTGTCCACCCTTATGTCTCCGTCAGCTGTGGGTCTAGATATGGTCAATCCAGGTGGCATCACAGCCCCTGAACGAATTGTGTAAGAATTTCTCTCTCTTTCACTTTCTTTGTTTCACGGGTTTTTAAAAGTAATTGATTTTTATAATGGGGTTTAGCTGCTTTTCACTGCTGTGTTTATGCCGCTTTACACCCACTTGACTCACTTACAGAGAGATATCAATACATAGGTTTAAGATTCTTACTAGTCAGATATATTCTTGGGCGGTGAGTAGGGGGTGTTGAGTCCAGTTCCCTGAGCAAGGAGTAGGTCTTGTCTATTACATATTGGGTTTATGGAACGGTATCTGAGCTAATTTGAAACCCGTGTTTTATGCATCCCCCCGCCTCACCTTTCCCGTTGAGCAGCCATAGTGTGTTTTCTAAACGTGTGACTCTGTTCCGTTTTGTAATTCAGTTCAAGTGTAGCGGTTTTTACATTCCCTCTATTAGTGATATCTTATGACAAGTGTCTTTTTCTGTGTGACATTTTTCACTTAGAATCGTCGTACCTAAATCCACTCATCATGCTGCTACTAACCTTATGACCTTGATTTCATGGCTGAGTGATATTCCATTGTACATAAGGACCACAACTTCTTTATCCTTTTTTCTCTTTCCTGGGATATTTAAGGTGTAACGAAGTGGAGGTTCTTGTCAAGAGAGCAGCCCTAAACTTTGGGGTGCCTGTGTCTTGCTGATTTTTAGTTTTCCCAATGTATACGCCCATGAGTGGAAGTGCCCTATGCTCTCTAAGCTGAGTTTTTTAGATGTTTCAGGACACACCGTACACTTCTCCAGAGTGGCTGTTGGCAATTTACATCCCGCCCATCAGCGTAGCAAGGCTCCCGGTTCTCCATGGCCTGTCCTGCATTTCTGGTTTTGACACTTTATTCAGCATGGCCCTTTTGACCGATGGGAAGCGAGACTTCTTTGTAGCGCTGATTTGCCTTTCCAGGTTGCTTGGTTGGCCAAAAAGGGCGTATGCGTTTTTTCCTGAATATATTCAGGAAAAAACGCATACGCCCTTTTTGGCCAAGGGCATGATTGTCGAGGTTTGGCCGCTTTTCCTGTGGTTTCAAGGCGATTCGAATCTACCTCCTGAAATCTGTTTCCTGCAATTCTGCCTTGCTTTCAAATCCTCTTCGGTGCCTTCCCTCAATATATTTGTGGACAAGAGTTATCATTTATAACTCTGCAGGTTTGTGAATTGCAGTGCCCCTGAGCTCCATTGTTCAACTCGCTTACTTGGGAGCTGGCCGCAAAAGCACAGGATTGCTTCAGGCCCTATTCTTGTCCCGGGCGGCAGGCTGAGCCTGTGGTTAATTCTTCTTCCTGATGGGAAAATAGAGTGACCTGTGCCAGTCCCAACAGCTAGAGCTAGTCTCTCATTGGCTCCCCCTCTTCCCGTTCATCCTCAGGACAAATCGCAACCTGTACGGAACAGGAGGTTAAAGGTGCTGAGTCTCCAAGGAGGGAGATTGCTAGTAAAGCGGCTGGAATGGAGAACCCGAGCACAAGGAGGTGAGAAATGAGGTGCGTTTTAGAAACCTTTCCCGATCACACGGTGTACCATCTTCTGGGTTTCTCATGCATGTTTTCGATGTAGGAAGATGCCCTTGAACCTGGAGATTTGGGACCCATGGGATGGGTACCACGCAGTACTACTTTAAAGGGTCTGCGTTTGTTCACCCAACCTCACCAAACCTCTCAGCCCCAGGAGTGTCCACCCTTATGTCTCCGTCAGCTGTGGGTCTAGATATGGTCAATCCAGGTGGCATCACAGCCCCTGAACGAATTGTGAAAGAATTACTCTCTCTTTCACTTTCTTTGTTTCACGGGTTTTTAAAAGTAATTGATTTTTATAATCGGTTTTAGCTGCTTTTCACTGCTGTGTTTATGCCGCTTTACACCCACTTGACTCACTTACAGAGAGATATCAATACATAGGTTTAAGATTCTTACTAGTCAGATATATTCTTGGGCGGTGAGTAGGGGGTGTTGAGTCCAGTTCCCTGAGCAAGGAGTAGGTCTTGTCTATTACATATTGGGTTTATGGAACGGTATCTGAGCTAATTTGAAACCCGTGTTTTATGCATCCCCCCGCCTCACCTTTCCCGTTGAGCAGCCATAGTGTGTTTTCTAAACGTGTGACTCTGTTCCGTTTTGTAATTCAGTTCAAGTGTAGCGGTTTTTACATTCCCTCTATTAGTGATATCTTATGACAAGTGTCTCTTTCTGTGTGACATTTTTCACTTAGAATCGTCGTACCTAAATCCACTCATCATGCTGCTACTAGCCTTATGACCTTGATTTCATGGCTGAGTGATATTCCATTGTACATAAGGACCACAACTTCTTTATCCTTTTTTCTCTTTCCTGGGATATTTAAGGTGTAACGAAGTGGAGGTTCTTGTCAAGAGAGCAGCCCTAAACTTTGGGGTGCCTGTGGCTTGCTGATTTTTAGTTTTCCCAATGTATACGCCCATGAGTGGAAGTGCCCTATGCTCTCTAAGCTGAGTTTTTTAGATGTTTCAGGACACACCGTACACTTCTCCAGAGTGGCTGTTGGCAATTTACATCCCGCCCATCAGCGTAGCAAGGCTCCCGGTTCTCCATGGCCTGTCCTGCATTTCTGGTTTTGACACTTTATTCAGCATGGCCCTTTTGACCGATGGGAAGCGAGACTTCTTTGTAGCGCTGATTTGCCTTTCCAGGTTGCTTGGTTGGCCAAAAAGGGCGTATGCGTTTTTTCCTGAATATATTCAGGAAAAAACGCATACGCCCTTTTTGGCCAAGGGCATGATTGTCGAGGTGTGGCCGCTTTTCCTGTGCTTTCAAGGCGATTCGAATCAACCTCCTGACATCTGTTTCCTGCAATTCTGCCTTGCTTTCAAATCTTCTTCGTTGCCTTCCCTCAATATATTTGTGGACAAGAGTTATCATTTATAACTCTGCAGGTTTGTGAATTGCAGTGCCCCTGAGCTCCATTGTTCAACTCGCTTACTTGGGAGCTGGCCGCAAAAGCACAGGATTGCTTCAGGCCCTATTCTGGTCCCGGGCGGCAGGCTGAGCCTGTGGTTAATTCTTCTTCCTGATGGGAAAATAGAGTGACCTGTGCCAGTCCCAACACCTAGAGCTAGTCTCTCATTGGTTCCCCCTATTCCCGTTCATCCTCAGGACAAATCGCAACCTGTACGGAACAGGAGGTTAAAGGTGCTGAGTCTCCAAGGAGGGAGATTGCTAGTAAAGCGGCTGGAATGGCGAACCCGAGCACAAGGAGGTGAGAAATGAGGTGCGTTTTAGAAACCTTTCCCGATCACAAGGTGTACCAGCTTCTGGGTTTCTCATGCATGTTTTCGATGTAGGAAGATGCCCTTGAACCTGGAAATTTGGGACCCATGGGATGGGTACCACGCAGTACTACTTTAAAGGGTCTGCGTTTGCTCACCCAACCTCACCAAACCTCTCAGCCCCAGGAGTGTCCACCCTTATGTCTCCGTCATCTGTGGGTCTAGATATGGTCAATCCAGGTGGCATCACAGCCCCTGAACGAATTGTGTAAGAATTTCTCTCTCTTTCACTGTCTTTGTTTCACGGGTTTTTAAAAGTAATTGATTTTTATAATGGGGTTTAGCTGCTTTTCACTGCTGTGTTTATGCCGCTTTACACCCACTTGACTCACTTACAGAGAGATATCAATACATAGGTTTAAGATTCTTACTAGTCAGATATATTCTTGGGCGGTGAGTAGGGGGTGTTGAGTCCAGTTCCCTGAGCAAGGAGTAGGTCTTGTCTATTACATATTGGGTTTATGGAACGGTATCTGAGCTAATTTGAAACCCGTGTTTTATGCATCCCCCCGCCTCACCTTTCCCGTTGAGCAGCCATAGTGTGTTTTCTAAACGTGTGACTCTGTTCCGTTTTGTAATTCAGTTCAAGTGTAGCGGTTTTTACATTCCCTCTATTAGTGATATCTTATGACAAGTGTCTTTTTCTGTGTGACTTTTTTCACTTAGAATCGTCGTACCTAAATCCACTCATCATGCTGCTACTAGCCTTATGACCTTGATTTCATGGCTGAGTGATATTCCATTGTACATAAGGACCACAACTTCTTTATCCTTTTTTCTCTTTCCTGGGATATTTAAGGTGTAACGAAGTGGAGGTTCTTGTCAAGAGAGCAGCCCTAAACTTTGGGGTGCCTGTGTCTTGCTGATTTTTAGTTTTCCCAATGTATACGCCCATGAGTGGAAGTGCCCTATGCTCTCTAAGCTGAGTTTTTTAGATGTTTCAGGACACACCGTACACTTCTCCAGAGTGGCTGTTGGCAATTTACATCCCGCCCATCAACGTAGCAAGGCTCCCGGTTCTCCATGGCCTGTCCTGCATTTCTGATTTTGACACTTTATTCAGCATGGCCCTTTTGACCGATGGGAAGCGAGACTTCTTTGTAGCGCTGATTTGCCTTTCCAGGTTGCTTGGTTGGCCAAAAAGGGCGTATGCGTTTTTTCCTGAATATATTCAGGAAAAAACGCATACGCCCTTTTTGGCCAAGGGCATGATTGTCGAGGTTTGGCCGCTTTTCCTGTGGTTTCAAGGCGATTCGAATCTACCTCCTGAAATCTGTTTCCTGCAATTTTGCCTTGCTTTCAAATCCTCTTCGGTGCCTTCCCTCAATATATTTGTGGACAAGAGTTATCATTTATAACTCTGCAGGTTTGTGAATTGCAGTGCCCCTGAGCTCCATTGTTCAACTCGCTTACTCGGGAGCTGGCCGCAAAAGCACAGGATTGCTTCAGGCCCTATTCTGGTCCCGGGCGGCAGGCTGAGCCTGTGGTTAATTCTCCTTCCTGATGGGAAAATAGAGTGACCTGTGCCAGTCCCAACACCTAGAGCTAGTCTCTCATTGGTTCCCCCTCTTCCCGTTCATCCTCAGGACAAATCGCAACCTGTACGGAACAGGAGGTTAAAGGTGCTGAGTCTCCAAGGAGGGAGATTGCTAGTAAAGCGGCTGGAATGGCGAACCCGAGCACAAGGAGGTGAGAAATGAGGTGCGTTTTAGAAACCTTTCCCGATCACACGGTGTACCATCTTCTGGGTTTCTCATGCATGTTTTCGATGTAGGAAGATGCCCTTGAACCTGGAGATTTGGGACCCATGGGATGGGTACCACGCAGTACTACTTTAAAGGGTCTGCGTTTGTTCACCCAACCTCACCAAACCTCTCAGCCCCAGGAGTGTCCACCCTTATGTCTCCGTCAGCTGTGGGTCTAGATATGGTCAATCCAGGTGGCATCACAGCCCCTGAACGAATTGTGAAAGAATTTCTCTCTCTTTCACTTTCTTTGTTTCACGGGTTTTTAAAAGTAATTGATTTTTATAATGGGTTTTAGCTGCTTTTCACTGCTGTGTTTATGCCGCTTTACACCCACTTGACTCACTTACAGAGAGATATCAATACATAGGTTTAAGATTCATACTAGTCAGATATATTCTTGGGCGGTGAGTAGGGGGTGTTGAGTCCAGTTCCCTGAGCAAGGAGTAGGTCTTGTCTATTACATATTGGGTTTATGGAACGGTATCTGAGCTAATTTGAAACCCGTGTTTTATGCATCCCCCCGCCTCACCTTTCCCGTTGAGCAGCCATAGTGTGTTTTCTAAACGTGTGACTCTGTTCCGTTTTGTAATTCAGTTCAAGTGTAGCGGTTTTTACATTCCCTCTATTAGTGATATCTTATGACAAGTGTCTCTTTCTGTGTGACATTTTTCACTTAGAATCGTCGTACCTAAATCCACTCATCATGCTGCTACTAGCCTTATGACCTTGATTTCATGGCTGAGTGATATTCCATTGTACATAAGGACCACAACTTCTTTATCCTTTTTTATCTTTCCTGGGATATTTAAGGTGTAACGAAGTTTAGGTTCTTGTCAAGAGAGCAGCCCTAAACTTTGGGGTGCCTGTGTCTTGCTGATTTTTAGTTTTCCCAATGTATACGCCCATGAGTGGAAGTGCCCTATGCTCTCTAAGCTGAGTTTTTTAGATGTTTCAGGACACACCGTACACTTCTCCAGAGTGGCTGTTGGCAATTTACATCCCGCCCATCAGCGTAGCAAGGCTCCCGGTTCTCCATGGCCTGTCCTGCATTTCTGGTTTTGACACTTTATTCAGCATGGCCCTTTTGACCGATGGGAAGCGAGACTTCTTTGTAGCGCTGATTTGCCTTTCCAGGTTGCTTGGTTGGCCAAAAAGGGCGTATGCGTTTTTTCCTGAATATACTCAGGAAAAAACGCATACGCCCTTTTTGGCCAAGGGCATGATTGTCGAGGTGTGGCCGCTTTTCCTGTGCTTTCAAGGCGATTCGAATCTACCTCCTGAAATCTGTTTTCTGCAATTCTGCCTTGCTTTCAAATCCTCTTCGGTGCCTTCCCTCAATATATTTGTGGACAAGAGTTATCATTTATAACTCTGCAGGTTTGTGAATTGCAGTGCCCCTGAGCTCCATTGTTCAACTCGCTTACTTGGGAGCTGGCCGCAAAAGCACAGGATTGCTTCAGGCCCTATTCTGGTCCCGGGCGGCAGGCTGAGCCTGTGGTTAATTCTTCTTCCTGATGGGAAAATAGAGTGACCTGTGCCAGTCCCAACACCTAGAGCTAGTCTCTCATTGGTTCCCCCTATTCCCGTTCATCCTCAGGACAAATCGCAACCTGTACGGAACAGGAGGTTAAAGGTGCTGAGTCTCCAAGGAGGGAGATTGCTAGTAAAGCGGCTGGAATGGCGAACCCGAGCACAAGGAGGTGAGAAATGAGGTGCGTTTTAGAAACCTTTCCCGATCACAAGGTGTACCAGCTTCTGGGTTTCTCATGCATGTTTTCGATGTAGGAAGATGCCCTTGAACCTGGAGATTTGGGACCCATGGGATGGGTACCACGCAGTACTACTTTAAAGGGTCTGCGTTTCCTCACCCAACCTCACCAAACCTCTCAGCCCCAGGAGTGTCCACCCTTATGTCTCCGTCATCTGTGGGTCTAGATATGGTCAATCCAGGTGGCATCACAGCCCCTGAACGAATTGTGTAAGAATTTCTCTCTCTTTCACTGTCTTTGTTTCACGGGTTTTTAAAAGTAATTGATTTTTATAATGGGGTTTAGCTGCTCTTCACTGCTGTGTTTATGCCGCTTTACACCCACTTGACTCACTTACAGAGAGATATCAATACATAGGTTTAAGATTCTTACTAGTCAGATATATTCTTGGGCGGTGAGTAGGGGGTGTTGAGTCCAGTTCCCTGAGCAAGGAGTAGGTCTTGTCTATTACATATTGGGTTTATGGAACGGTATCTGAGCTAATTTGAAACCCGTGTTTTATGCATCCCCCCGCCTCACCTTTCCCGTTGAGCAGCCATAGTGTGTTTTCTAAACGTGTGACTCTGTTCCGTTTTGTAATTCAGTTCAAGTGTAGCGGTTTTTACATTCCCTCTATTAGTGATATCTTATGACAAGTGTCTTTTTCTGTGTGACATTTTTCACTTAGAATCGTCGTACCTAAATCCACTCATCATGCTGCTACTAGCCTTATGACCTTGATTTCATGGCTGAGTGATATTCCATTGTACATAAGGACCACAACTTCTTTATCCTTTTTTCTCTTTCCTGGGATATTTAAGGTGTAACGAAGTGGAGGTTCTTGTCAAGAGAGCAGCCCTAAACTTTGGGGTGCCTGTGTCTTGCTGATTTTTAGTTTTCCCAATGTATACGCCCATGAGTGGAAGTGCCCTATGCTCTCTAAGCTGAGTTTTTTAGATGTTTCAGGACACACCGTACACTTCTCCAGAGTGGCTGTTGGCAATTTACATCCCGCCCATCAGCGTAGCAAGGCTCCCGGTTCTCCATGGCCTGTCCTGCATTTCTGGTTTTGACACTTTATTCAGCATGGCCCTTTTGACCGATGGGAAGCGAGACTTCTTTGTAGCGCTGATTTGCCTTTCCAGGTTGCTTGGTTGGCCAAAAAGGGCGTATGCGTTTTTTCCTGAATATATTCAGGAAAAAACGCATACGCCCTTTTTGGCCAAGGGCATGATTGTCGAGGTTTGGCCGCTTTTCCTGTGCTTTCAAGGCGATTCGAATCTACCTCCTGAAATCTGTTTCCTGCAATTCTGCCTTGCTTTCAAATCCTCTTCGGTGCCTTCCCTCAATATATTTGTGGACAAGAGTTATCATTTATAACTCTGCAGGTTTGTGAATTGCAGTGCCCCTGAGCTCCATTGTTCAACTCGCTTACTTGGGAGCTGGCCGCAAAAGCACAGGATTGCTTCAGGCCCTATTCTGGTCCCGGGCGGCAGGCTGAGCCTGTGGTTAATTCTTCTTCCTGATGGGAAAATAGAGTGACCTGTGCCAG
The DNA here is from genome assembly GCF_028021215.1 of Eschrichtius robustus. NCBI lineage: Eukaryota > Metazoa > Chordata > Mammalia > Artiodactyla > Eschrichtiidae > Eschrichtius > Eschrichtius robustus. The sequence continues at coordinate 94,278 of NW_027175598.1, forward strand.
TCCCAACACCTAGAGCTAGTCTCTCATTGGTTCCCCCTCTTCCCGTTCATCCTCAGGACAAATCGCAACCTGTACGGAACAGGAGGTTAAAGGTGCTGAGTCTCCAAGGAGGGAGATTGCTAGTAAAGCGGCTGGAATGGCGAACCCGAGCACAAGGAGGTGAGAAATGAGGTGCGTTTTAGAAACCTTTGCCGATCACACGGTGTACCAGCTTCTGGGTTTCTCATGCATGTTTTCGATGTAGGAAGATGCCCTTGAACCTGGAGATTTGGGACCCATGGGATGGGTACCACGCAGTACTACTTTAAAGGGTCTGCGTTTGCTCACCCAACCTCACCAAACCTCTCAGCCCCAGGAGTGTCCACCCTTATGTCTCCGTCAGCTGTGGGTCTAGATATGGTCAATCCAGGTGGCATCACAGCCCCTGAACGAATTGTGTAAGAATTTCTCTCTCTTTCACTGTCTTTGTTTCACGGTTTTTTAAAAGTAATTGATTTTTATAATGGGGTTTAGCTGCTCTTCACTGCTGTGTTTATGCCGCTTTACACCCACTTGACTCACTTACAGAGAGATATCAATACATAGGTTTAAGATTCTTACTAGTCAGATATATTCTTGGGCGGTGAGTAGGGGGTGTTGAGTCCAGTTCCCTGAGCAAGGAGTAGGTCTTGTCTATTACATATTGGGTTTATGGAACGGTATCTGAGCTAATTTGAAACCCGTGTTTTATGCATCCCCCCGCCTCACCTTTCCCGTTGAGCAGCCATAGTGTGTTTTCTAAACGTGTGACTCTGTTCCGTTTTGTAATTCAGTTCAAGTGTAGCGGTTTTTACATTCCCTCTATTAGTGATATCTTATGACAAGTGTCTTTTTCTGTGTGACATTTTTCACTTAGAATCGTCGTACCTAAATCCACTCATCATGCTGCTACTAGCCTTATGACCTTGATTTCATGGCTGAGTGATATTCCATTGTACATAAGGACCACAACTTCTTTATCCTTTTTTCTCTTTCCTGGGATATTTAAGGTGTAACGAAGTGGAGGTTCTTGTCAAGAGAGCAGCCCTAAACTTTGGGGTGCCTGTGTCTTGCTGATTTTTAGTTTTCCCAATGTATACGCCCATGAGTGGAAGTGCCCTATGCTCTCTAAGCTGAGTTTTTTAGATGTTTCAGGACACACCGTACACTTCTCCAGAGTGGCTGTTGGCAATTTACATCCCGCCCATCAGCGTAGCAAGGCTCCCGGTTCTCCATGGCCTGTCCTGCATTTCTGGTTTTGACACTTTATTCAGCATGGCCCTTTTGACCGATTGGAAGCGAGACTTCTTTGTAGCGCTGATTTGCCTTTCCAGGTTGCTTGGTTGGCCAAAAAGGGCGTATGCGTTTTTTCCTGAATATATTCAGGAAAAAACGCATACGCCCTTTTTGGCCAAGGGCATGATTGTCGAGGTTTGGCCGCTTTTCCTGTGCTTTCAAGGCGATTCGAATCTACCTCCTGAAATCTGTTTCCTGCAATTCTGCCTTGCTTTCAAATCCTCTTCGGTGCCTTCCCTCAATATATTTGTGGACAAGAGTTATCATTTATAACTCTGCAGGTTTGTGAATTGCAGTGCCCCTGAGCTCCATTGTTCAACTCGCTTACTTGGGAGCTGGCCGCAAAAGCACAGGATTGCTTCAGGCCCTATTCTGGTCCCGGGCGGCAGGCTGAGCCTGTGGTTAATTCTTCTTCCTGATGGGAAAATAGAGTGACCTGTGCCAGTCCCAACACCTAGAGCTAGTCTCTCATTGGTTCCCCCTCTTCCCGTTCATCCTCAGGACAAATCGCAACCTGTACGGAACAGGAGGTTAAAGGTGCTGAGTCTCCAAGGAGGGAGATTGCTAGTAAAGCGGCTGGAATGGCGAACCCAAGCACAAGGAGGTGAGAAATGAGGTGCGTTTTAGAAACCTTTCTCGATCACATGGTGTACCATCTTCTGGGTTTCTCATGCATGTTTTCGATGTAGGAAGATGCCCTTGAACCTGGAGATTTGGGACCCATGGGATGGGTACCACGCAGTACTACTTTAAAGGGTCTGCGTTTGCTCACCCAACCTCACCAAACCTCTCAGCCCCAAGAGTGTCCACCCTTATGTCTCCGTCAGCTGTGGGTCTAGATATGGTCAATCCAGGTGGCATCACAGCCCCTGAACGAATTGTGTAAGAATTTCTCTCTCTTTCACTTTCTTTGTTTCACGGGTTTTTAAAAGTAATTGATTTTTATAATGGGGTTTAGCTGCTTTTCACTGCTGTGTTTATGCCGCTTTACACCCACTTGACTCACTTACAGAGAGATATCAATACATAGGTTTAAGATTCTTACTAGTCAGATATATTCTTGGGCGGTGAGTAGGGGGTGTTGAGTCCAGTTCCCTGAGCAAGGAGTAGGTCTTGTCTATTACATATTGGGTTTATGGAACGGTATCTGAGCTAATTTGAAACCCGTGTTTTATGCATCCCCCCGCCTCACCTTTCCCGTTGAGCAGCCATAGTGTGTTTTCTAAACGTGTGACTCTGTTCCGTTTTGTAATTCAGTTCAAGTGTAGCGGTTTTTACATTCCCTCTATTAGTGATATCTTATGACAAGTGTCTTTTTCTGTGTGACATTTTTCACTTAGAATCGTCGTACCTAAATCCACTCATCATGCTGCTACTAACCTTATGACCTTGATTTCATGGCTGAGTGATATTCCATTGTACATAAGGACCACAACTTCTTTATCCTTTTTTCTCTTTCCTGGGATATTTAAGGTGTAACGAAGTGGAGGTTCTTGTCAAGAGAGCAGCCCTAAACTTTGGGGTGCCTGTGTCTTGCTGATTTTTAGTTTTCCCAATGTATACGCCCATGAGTGGAAGTGCCCTATGCTCTCTAAGCTGAGTTTTTTAGATGTTTCAGGACACACCGTACACTTCTCCAGAGTGGCTGTTGGCAATTTACATCCCGCCCATCAGCGTAGCAAGGCTCCCGGTTCTCCATGGCCTGTCCTGCATTTCTGGTTTTGACACTTTATTCAGCATGGCCCTTTTGACCGATGGGAAGCGAGACTTCTTTGTAGCACTGATTTGCCTTTCCAGGTTGCTTGGTTGGCCAAAAAGGGCGTATGCGTTTTTTCCTGAATATATTCAGGAAAAAACGCATACGCCCTTTTTGGCCAAGGGCATGATTGTCGAGGTTTGGCCGCTTTTCCTGTGCTTTCAAGGCGATTCGAATCTACCTCCTGAAATCTGTTTCCTGCAATTCTGCCTTGCTTTCAAATCCTCTTCGGTGCCTTCCCTCAATATATTTGTGGACAAGAGTTATCATTTATAACTCTGCAGGTTTGTGAATTGCAGTGCCCCTGAGCTCCATTGTTCAACTCGCTTACTTGGGAGCTGGCCGCAAAAGCACAGGATTGCTTCAGGCCCTATTCTGGTCCCGGGCGGCAGGCTGAGCCTGTGGTTAATTCTTCTTCCTGATGGGAAAATAGAGTGACCTGTGCCAGTCCCAACACCTAGAGCTAGTCTCTCATTGGTTCCCCCTCTTCCCGTTCATCCTCAGGACAAATCGCAACCTGTACGGAACAGGAGGTTAAAGGTGCTGAGTCTCCAAGGAGGGAGATTGCTAGTAAAGCGGCTGGAATGGCGAACCCGAGCACAAGGAGGTGAGAAATGAGGTGCGTTTTAGAAACCTTTCCCGATCACACGGTGTACCAGCTTCTGGGTTTCTCATGCATGTTTTCGATGTAGGAAGATGCCCTTGAACCTGGAGATTTGGGACCCATGGGATGGGTACCACGCAGTACTACTTTAAAGGGTCTGCGTTTGCTCACCCAACCTCACCAAACCTCTCAGCCCCAGGAGTGTCCACCCTTATGTCTCCGTCATCTGTGGGTCTAGATATGGTCAATCCAGGTGGCATCACAGCCCCTGAACGAATTGTGTAAAAATTTCTCTCTCTTTCACTGTCTTTGTTTCACGGGTTTTTAAAAGTAATTGATTTTTATAATGGGGTTTAGCTGCTCTTCACTGCTGTGTTTATGCCGCTTTACACCCACTTGACTCACTTACAGAGAGATATCAATACATAGGTTTAAGATTCTTACTAGTCAGATATATTCTTGGGCGGTGAGTAGGGGGTGTTGAGTCCAGTTCCCTGAGCAAGGAGTAGGTCTTGTCTATTACATATTGGGTTTATGGAACGGTATCTGAGCTAATTTGAAACCCGTGTTTTATGCATCCCCCCGCCTCACCTTTCCCGTTGAACAGCCATAGTGTGTTTTCTAAAAGTGTGTCTCTGTTCCGTTTTGTAATTCAGTTCAAGTGTAGCGGTTTTTACATTCCCTCTATTAGTGATATCTTATGACAAGTGTCTTTTTCTGTGTGACATTTTTCACTTAGAATCGTCGTACCTAAATCCACTCATCATGCTGCTGCTAGCCTTATGACCTTGATTTCATGGCTGAGTGATATTCCATTGTACATAAGGACCACAACTTCTTTATCCTTTTTTCTCTTTCCTGGGATATTTAAGGTGTAACGAAGTGGAGGTTCTTGTCAAGAGAGCAGCCCTAAACTTTGGGGTGCCTGTGTCCTGCTGATTTTTAGTTTTCCCAATGTATACGCCCATGAGTGGAAGTGCCCTATGCTCTCTAAGCTGAGTTTTTTAGATGTTTCAGGACACACCGTACACTTCTCCAGAGTGGCTGTTGGCAATTTACATCCCGCCCATCAGCGTAGCAAGGCTCCCGGTTCTCCATGGCCTGTCCTGCATTTCTGGTTTTGACACTTTATTCAGCATGGCCCTTTTGACCGATGGGAAGCGAGACTTCTTTGTAGCGCTGATTTGCCTTTCCAGGTTGCTTGGTTGGCCAAAAAGGGCGTATGCGTTTTTTCCTGAATATATTCAGGAAAAAACGCATACGCCCTTTTTGGCCAAGGGCATGATTGTCGAGGTTTGGCCGCTTTTCCTGTGCTTTCAAGGCGATTCGAATCTACCTCCTGAAATCTGTTTCCTGCAATTCTGCCTTGCTTTCCAATCCTCTTCGGTGCCTTCCCTCAATATATTTGTGGACAAGAGTTATCATTTATAACTCTGCAGGTTTGTGAATTGCAGGGCCCCTGAGCTCCATTGTTCAACTCGCTTACTTGGGAGCTGGCCGCAAAAGCACAGGATTGCTTCAGGCCCTATTTTGGTCCCGGGCGGCAGGCTGAGCCTGTGGTTAATTCTTCTTCCTGATGGGAAAATAGAGTGACCTGTGCCAGTCCCAACACCTAGAGCTAGTCTCTCATTGGTTCCCCCTCTTCCCGTTCATCCTCAGGACAAATTGCAACCTGTACGGAACAGGAGGTTAAAGGTGCTGAGTCTCCAAGGAGGGAGATTGCTAGTAAAGCGGCTGGAATGGCGAACCCGAGCACAAGGAGTTGAGAAATGAGGTGCGTTTTAGAAACCTTTGCCGATCACACGGTGTACCATCTTCTGGGTTTCTCATGCATGTTTTCGATGTAGGAAGATGCCCTTGAACCTGGAGATTTGGGACCCATGGGATGGGTACCACGCAGTACTACTTTAAAGGGTCTGCGTTTGCTCACCCAACCTCACCAAACCTCTCAGCCCCAGGAGTGTCCACCCTTATGTCTCCGTCAGCTGTGGGTCTAGATATGGTCAATCCAGGTGGCATCACAGCCCCAGAACGAATTGTGTAAGAATT
>NW_027175599.1:0-100000 GCF_028021215.1 Eschrichtius robustus
AAAAAACGCATACGCACTTTTTGGCCAACCAAGCAATCTGCAAAGGCAAATCAGCGCTACAAAGAAGTCTCGCTTCCCATCGGTCAAAAGGGCCATGCTGAATAAAGTGTCAAAACCAGAAATGCAGGACAGGCCATGGAGAAACGGGAGCCTTGCTACGCTGATGGGCGGGATGTAAATTGCCAACAGCCACTCTGGAGAGGTGTACGGTGTGTCTTGAAACATCTAAAAAACTCAGCTTAGAGAGCATAGGGCACTTCCACTCGTGGGCCTATAAATTGGGGAAAACTAAAAATCAGCAAGACACAGGCACCCCAAGTTTAGGGCTGCTCTGTTGACAACAACCTCCACTTCGTTACACTTAAAATATCCCAGGAAAGAGAAAAATGGATAAAGAAGTTGTGGTCCTTATGTACAATGGAATATCACTCAGCCATGAAATCTACGTCACAAGGCTCTTAGCAGCATGATGAGTGGATTTAGGTACGACGATTCTACGTGAAATCAGTCACACAGAAAAAGACACTTATCATAAGATATCAGTTATAGAGGGAATGTAAAAACCGCTACACTTGAACTGAATTACAAAACAGAAGAGAGTCACACGTTTAGAAAACACACTATGGCTGCTTAACGGGAAAGGTGAGGTGAGGTGATGCATAAAACCGGGGTTTCAAATTAGCTCAGATACCGTTCCATAAACCCAATATGTAATAGACAAGACCTACTCCTTGCTCAATGAACGGGACTGAACACCCCCTATTCACCGCCCAAGAATATATCTGACTAGTAAGAATCTTAAAACCTTTGTATTGAAATTTCTCTGTAAGTGAGTCACGTGGGGGAAAAGCGTCATAAACACAGCACTGAAAAGCAGCTAAACCCCATTATAAAAATCAATTACTTAAAAAACCCGTGAAACAAAGACAGTGAAAGAGAGAGAAATTCTTACAAAATTCTTTCAGGGGCTGTGATGCCACCTGGGTTGACCATATCTAGACCCACAGCTGATTGAGACGTAAGGGTGGACACTCTTGGGGCTGAGAGGTTTGGTGAGGTTGGGTGAGCAAACGCAGACCCTTGAAAGTAATGCTGCGTGGTACCCATCCCATGGGTCCCAAATCTCCAGGTTCAAGGGCACCTTCCTACATCGAAAACATGCATGAGAAACCCAGAAGATGGTACACCGTGTGATCGGGAAAGGTTTCTAAAAGGCACCTCATTTCTCACCTCCTTGTGCTCGGGTTCGCCATTCCAGCCGCTTTCCTAGCAATCTCCCTCCTTGGAGAATCAGCACCTTTAACCTCCTACTCCGTACAGGTTGCAATTTGTCCTGAGGATGAACGGGAAGAGGGGGAACCAATGAGAGGACTAGCTCTAGGTCTTGGGACAGGCACAGGTCACTCTATTTTCCCATCAGAAAGAAGAATTAACCACAGGCTCAGCCTGCCGCCCGGAAGCAGAATAGGGCCTGAAGCAATCCTGCGCTTTTGCGGCCAGCTCCCAAGAAAGCGAGTTGAAAAATGGAGCTCAGGGGCACTGCAATTCACAAACCTGCAGAGTTATAAATGATAACTCTCGTCCACAAATATATTGAGGGAAGGCAACGAAGAGGATTTGAAAGCAAGGCAGAATTGCAGGAAACAGATTTCAGGAGGGAGATTCGAATCGCCCTTAAAGCAGAGGAAAAGCGGCAAAACCTCGACAATGATGCCCTTGGCCAAAAAGGGCGTATGCGTTTTTTCCTGAATATATTCAGGAAAAAACGCATACGCCCTTTTTGGCCAACCAAGCAACCTGAAAGGCAAATCAGCGCTACAAAGAAGTCTCGCTTCCATCGGTCAAAAGCGCCATGCTGAATAAAGTGTCAAAACCAGCAATGCAGGACAGGCCATGGAGAAACGGGAGCCTTGCTACGCTGATGGGCGGGATGTAAATTGCCAACAGCCACTCTGGAGAGGTGTACGGTGTGTCTTGAAATATCTAAAAAACTCAGCTTAGAGAGCATAAGGCACTTCCACTCATGGGCGTATAAATTGGGAAAACTAAAAATCAGCAAGACACAGGCACCCCAAAGTTTAGGGCTGCTCTGTTGACAAGAACCTCCACTTCCTTACACCTTAAATATCCCAGGAAAGAGAAAAATGGATAAAGAAGTTGTGGTCCTTATGTAGAATGGAATATCACTCAGCCATGAAATCTACGTCAAAAGGCTCGTAGCAGCATGATGAGGTGGATATAGGTATGACGATTCTACGTGAAATAAGTCACACAGAAAAAGACACTTATCATAAGATATCACTTATAGAGGGAATGTAAAAACCGCTACACTTGAACTGAATTACAAAACAGAAGAGAGTCACACGTTTAGAAAACACACTATGGCTGCTTAACGGGAAAGGTGAGGCGCGGTGATGCATAAAACCGGGGTTTCAAATTAGCTCAGATACCGTTCCATAAAGCCAATATGTAATAGACAAGACCTACTCCTTGCTCAGTAAACGGGACTCAACACCCCCTATTCACCGCTCAATAATATATCTGACTAGTAAGAATCTTAAAACCTATGTATTGAAATCTCTCTGTATGTGAGTCAAGTGGGTGTAAAGCGTCATAAACACAGCACTGAAAAGCAGCTAAACCCCATTATAAAAATCAATTACTTTTAAAAACCCGTGAAACAAAGACAGTGAAAGAGAGAGAAATTCTTACAAAATTCTTTCAGGGGCTGTGATGCCACCTGGGTTGACCATATCTAGACCCACAGCTGATTGAGACGTAAGGGTGGACACTCTTGGGGCTGAGAGGTTTGGTGAGGTTGGGTGAGCAAACGCAGACCCTTGAAAGTAATGCTGCGTGGTACCCATCCCATGGGTCCCAAATCTCCAGGTTCAAGGGCACCTTCCTACATCGAAAACATGCATGAGAAACCCAGAAGATGGTACACCGTGTGATCGGGAAAGGTTTCTAAAAGGCACCTCATTTCTCACCTCCTTGTGCTCGGGTTCGCCATTCCAGCCGCTTTCCTAGCAATCTCCCTCCTTGGAGAATCAGCACCTTAAACCTCCTACTCCGTTCAGGTTGCAATTTTGGTCCTGAGGATGAACGGGAAGAGGGGGAACCAATGAGAGACTAGCTCTAGGTCTTGGGACAGGCACAGGTCACTCTATTTTCCCATCAGAAAGAAGAATTAACCACAGGCTCAGCCTGCCGCCGGAAGCAGAATAGGGCCTGAAGCAATCCTGCGCTTTTGCGGCCAGCTCCCAAGAAAGCGAGTTGAAAAATGGAGCTCAGGGGCACTGCAATTCACAAACCTGCAGAGTTATAAATGATAACTCTCGTCCAAAAATATATTGAGGGAAGGCAACGAAGAGGATTTGAAAGCAAGGCAGAATTGTAGGAAACAGATTTCAGGAAGGAGATTCGAATCGCATTTAAAGCACAGGAAAAGCGGCAAAACCTCGACAATGATGCCCTTGGCCAAAAAGGGCGTATGCGTTTTTTCCTGAATATATTCAGGAAAAAACGCGTACTCCCTTTTTTGGCCAACCAAGCAACCTGGAAAGGCAAATCAGCGCTACAAAGAAGTCTCGCTTCCCATCGGTCAAAAGGGCCATGCTGAATAAAGTGTCAAAACCAACAATGCAGGACAGGCCATGGAGAAACGGGAGCCTTGCTACGCTGATGGGCGGGATGTAAATTGCCAACAGCCACTCTGGAGAGGTGTACGGTGTGTCTTGAAATATCTAAAAAACTCAGCTTAGAGAGCATAGGGCACTTCCACTCATGGGCGTATAAATTGGGAAAACTAAAAATCAGCAAGACACAGGCACCCCAAAGTTTAGGGCTGCTCTGTTGACAAGAACCTCCACTTCCTTACACCTTAAATATCCCAGGAAAGAGAAAAATGGATAAAGAAGTTGTGGTCCTTATGTACGATGGAATATCACTCAACCATGAAATCAACGTCATAAGGCTCGGTGCAGCATGATGAGTGGATTTAGGTATGACGTTTCTACGTGAAATAAGTCACACAGAAAAAGACACTTATCATAAGATATCACTTATAGAGGGAATGTAAAAACCGCTACACTTGAACTGAATTACAAAACAGAAGAGAGTCACACGTTTAGAAAACACACTATGGCTGCTTAACGGGAAAGGTGAGGGGGGTGATGCATAAAACCGGGGTTTCAAATTAGCTCAGATACCGTTCCATAAACCCAATATGTAATAGACAAGACCTACTCCTTGCTCAATGAACGGGACTGAACACCCCCTATTCACCGCCCAAGAATATATCTGACTAGTAAGAATCTTAAAACCTATGTAGTGAAATCTCTCTGTAAGTGAGTCACGTGGGGGGTAAAGCGTCATAAACACAGCACTGAAAAGCAGCTAAACCCCATTATAAAAATCAATTACTTTAAAAAACCCGTGAAACAAAGACAGTGAAAGAGAGAGAAATTCTTACAAAATTCTTTCAGGGGCTGTGATGCCACCTGTGTTGACCATATCTAGACCCACAGCTGATTGACACATAAGGGTGGACAATCTTGGGCTGAGAGGTTTGGTGAGGTTGGGTGAGCAAACGCAGACCCTTGAAAGTAATACTGCGTGGTACCCATCCCATGGGTCCCAAATCTCCAGGTTCAAGGGCACCTTCCTACATCGAAAACATGCATGAGAAACCCAGAAGATGGTATAACCGTGTGATCGGGAAAGGTTTCTAAAACGCACCTCATTTCTCACCTCCTTGTGCTCGGGTTCGCCATTCCAGCCGCTTTCCTAGCAATCTCCCTCCTTGGAGAATCAGCACCTTTAACCTCCTGTTCCGTACAGGTTGCAATTTGTCTCCTGAGGATGAACGGGAAGAGGGGGAACCAATGAGAGACTAGCTCTAGGTCTTGGGACAGGCACAGGTCACTCTATTTTCCCATCAGAAAGAAGAATTAACCACAGGCTCAGCCTGCCGCCCGGAAGCAGAATAGGGCCTGAAGCAATCCTGTGCTTTTGCGGCCAGCTCCCAAGAAAGCGAGTTGAAAAATGGAGCTCAGGGGCACTGCAATTCACAAACCTGCAGAGTTATAAATGATAACTCTCGTCCACAAATATATTGAGGGAAAGCAACGAAGAGGATTTGAAAGCAAGGCAGAATTGTAGGAAACAGATTTCAGGAGGGAGATTCGAATCGCCTTTAAAGCACAGGAAAAGCGGCAAAACCTCGACAATGATGCCCTTGGCCAAAAAGGGCGTATGCGTTTTTTCCTGAATATATTCAGAAAAAAACGCATACGCCCTTTTTGGCCAACCAAGCAACCTGCAAAGGCAAAATCAGCGCTACAAAGAAGTCTCGCTTCCCATCGGTCAAAAGGGCCATGCTGAATAAAGTGTCAAAACCAGCAATGCAGGACAGGCCATGGAGAAACGGGAGCCTTGCTACGCTGATGGTCGGGATGTAAATTGCCAACAGCCACTCTGGAGAGGTGTACGGTGTGTCTTGAAATATCTAAACAACTCAGCTTAGAGAGCATAGGGCACTTCCACTCATGGGCGTATGAATTGGGAAAACTAAAAATCAGCAAGACACAGGCACCCCAAAGTTTAGGGCTGCTCTGTTGACAAGAACCTCCACTTCCTTACACCTTAAATATCCCAGGAAAGAGAAAAAATGGATAAATAAGTTGTGGTCCTTATGTACAATGGAATATCACTCAACCATGAAATCAACGTCATAAGGCTCGGTGCAGCATGATGAGTAGATTTGGTATGACGATTCTACGTGAAATAAGTCACACAGAAAAAGACACTTATCATAAGATATCACTTATAGAGAGAATGTAAAAACCGCTACACTTGAACTGAATTACAAAACAGAAGAGAGTCACACGTTTAGAAAACACACTATGGCTGCTTAACGGGAAAGGTGAGGTGGGGTGATGCATAAAACCAGGGTTTCAAATTAGCTCAGATACCGTTCCATAAACCCAATATGTAATAGACAAGACCTACTCCTTGCTCAGTGAACGGGACTCAACACACCCTATTCACCGCTCAAAAATATATCTGACTATTAAGAATCTTAAAACCTAAGTATTGAAATCTCTCTGTATGTGAGTCAAGTGGGTGTAAAGCGTCATAAACACAGCACTGAAAAGCAGCTAAACCCCATTATGAAATCAATTACTTTTAAAAACCCGTGAAACAAAGACAGTGAAAGAGAGAGAAATTCTTACAAAATTCTTTCAGGGGCTGTGATGCCACCTGGGTTGACCATATCTAGACCCACAGCTGATTGAGACGTAAGGGTGGACACTCTTGGGGCTGAGAGGTTTGGTGAGGTTGGGTGAGCAAACGCAGACCCTTGAAAGTAATGCTGCGTGGTACCCATCCCATGGGTCCCAAATCTCCAGGTTCAAGGGCACCTTCCTACATCGAAAACATGCATGAGAAACCCAGAAGATGGTACACCGTGTGATCGGGAAAGGTTTCTAAAAGGCACCTCATTTCTCACCTCCTTGTGCTCGGGTTCGCCATTCCAGCCGCTTTCCTAGCAATCTCCCTCCTTGGAGAATCAGCATCTTTAACCTCCTATTCCGTACAGGTTGCAATTTGTCCTGAGGATGAACGGGAAGAGGGGGAACCAATGAGAGACTAGCTCTAGGTCTTGGGACAGGCACAGGTCACTCTATTTTCCCATCAGAAAGAAGAATTAACCACAGGCTCAGCCTGCCCCCCGGAAGCAGAATAGGGCCTGAAGCAATCCTGCGCTTTTGCGGCCAGCTCCCAAGAAAGCGAGTTGAAAAATGGAGCTCAGGGGCACTGCAATTCACAAACCTGCAGAGTTATAAATGATAACTCTCGTCCACAAATATATTGAGGGAAGGCAACGAAGAGGATTTGAAAGCAAGGCAGAATTGCAGGAAACAGATTTCAGGAGGGAGATTCGAATCGCCTTTAAAGCAGAGGAAAAGCGGCAAAACCTCGACAATGATGCCCTTGGCCAAAAAGGGCGTATGCGTTTTTTCCTGAATATATTCAGGAAAAAACGCATATGCCCTTTTTGGCCAACCAAGCAACCTGGAAAGGCAAATCAGCGCTACAAAGAAGTCTCGCTTCCCATCGGTCAAAAGGGCCATGCTGAATAAAGTTTCAAAACCAGCAATGCAGGACAGGCCATGGAGAAACGGGAGCCTTGCTACGCTGATGGGCGGGATGTAAATTGCCAACAGCCACTCTGGAGAGGTGTACGGTGTGTCTTGAAATATCTAAAAAACTCAGCTTAGAGAGCATAGGGCACTTCCACTCATGGGCGTATAAATTGGGAAAACTAAAAATCAGCAAGACACAGGCACCCCAAAGTTTAGGGCTGCTCTGTTGACAAGAACCTCCACTTCCTTACACCTTAAATATCCCAGGAAAGAGAAAAATGGATAAAGAAGTTGTGGTCCTTATGTACAATGGAATATCACTCAGCCATGAAATCTACGTCAAAAGGCTCGTAGCAGCATGATGAGTGGATATAGGTACGACGATTCTACGTGAAATAAGTCACACAGAAAAAGACACTTATCATAAGATATCACTTATAGAGGGAATGTAAAAACCGTTACACTTGAACTGAATTACAAAACAGAAGAGAGTCACACGTTTAGAAAACACACTATGGCTGCTTAACGGGAAAGGTGAGGTGCGGTGATGCATAAAACCGGGGTTTCAAATTAGCTCAGATACCGTTCCATAACCCAATATGTAATAGACAAGACCTACTCCTTGCTCAGTAAACGGGACTCAACACCCCCTATTCACCGCTCAAAAATATATCTGACTAGTAAGAATCTTAAAACCTATGTATTGAAATCTCTCTGTATGTGAGTCAAGTGGGTGTAAAGCGTCATAAACACAGCACTGAAAAGCAGCTAAACCCCATTATAAAAATCAATTACTTTTAAAAACCCGTGAAACAAAGACAGTGAAAGAGAGAGAAATTCTTACAAAATTCTTTCAGGGGCTGTGATGCCACCTGGGTTGACCATATCTAGACCCACAGCTGATTGAGACGTAAGGGTGGACACTCTTGGGGCTGAGAGGTTTGGTGAGGTTGGGTGAGCAAACGCAGACCCTTGAAAGTAATGCTGCGTGGTACCCATCCCATGGGTCCCAAATCTCCAGGTTCAAGGGCACCTTCCTACATCGAAAACATGCATGAGAAACCCAGAAGATGGTACACCGTGTGATCGGGAAAGGTTTCTAAAAGGCACCTCACTTCTCACCTCCTTGTGCTCGGGTTCGCCATTCCAGCCGCTTTCCTAGCAATCTCCCTCCTTGGAGAATCAGCACCTTTAACCTCCTATTCCGTACAGGTTGCAATTTGTCCTGAGGATGAACGGGAAGAGGGGGAACCAATGAGAGACTAGCTCTAGGTCTTGGGACAGGCACAGGTCACTCTATTTTCCCATCAGAAAGAAGAATTAACCACAGGCTCAGCCTGCCGCCCGGAAGCAGAATAGGGCCTGAAGCAATCCTGCGTTTTTGCGGCCAGCTCCCAAGAAAGCGAGTTGAAAAATGGAGCTCAGGGGCACTGCAATTCACAAACCTGCAGAGTTATAAATGATAACTCTCGTCCACAAATATACTGAGGGAAGGCAACGAAGAGGATTTGAAAGCAAGGCAGAATTGCAGGAAACAGATTTCAGGAGGGAGATTCGAATCGCCTTTAAAGCAGAGGAAAAGCGGCAAAACCTCGACAATGATGCCCTTGGCCAAAAAGGGCGTATGCGTTTTTTCCTGAATATATTCAGGGAAAAAAACGCATACGCCCTTTTTGGCCAACCAAGCAACCTGGAAAGGCAAATCAGCGCTACAAAGTAGTCTCGCTTCCCATCGGTCAAAAGGGCCATGCTGAATAAAGTGTCAAAACCAGCAATGCAGGACAGGCCATGGAGAAACGGGAGCCTTGCTACGCTGATAGGCGGTATGTAAATTGCCAACAGCCACTCTGGAGAGGTGTACGGTGTGTCTTGAAATATCTAAAAAACTCAGCTTAGAGAGCATAGGGCACTTCCACTCATGGGCGTATAAATTGGGAAAACTAAAAATCAGCAAGACACAGGCACCCCAAAGTTTAGGGCTGCTCTGTTGACAAGAACCTCCACTTCCTTACACCTTAAATATCCCAGGAAAGAGAAAAATGGATAAAGAAGTTGTGGTCCTTATGTACAATGGAATATCACTCAACCATGAAATCAACGTCATAAGGCTCGGTGCAGCATGATGAGTGGATTTAGGTACGACGATTCTACGTGAAATATAGTCACACAGAAAAAGACACTTATCATAAGATATCACTTATAGAGGGAATGTAAAAACCGCTACACTTGAACTGAATTACAAAACAGAAGAGAGTCACACGTTTAGAAAACACACTATGGCTGCTTAACGGGAAAGGTGAGGTGGGGTGATGCATAAAACCAGGGTTTCATATTAGCGCAGATACCGTTCCATAAACCCAATATGTAATAGACAAGACGTACTCCTTGCTCAGTGAACGGGACTCACACCCCCTATTCACCGCCCAAGAATATATCTGACTAGTAAGAATCTTAAAACCTATGTATTGAAATCTCTCTGTAAGTGAGGCAAGTGGGTGTGAAGCGGCATACACACAGCTCTGAAAAGCAGCTAAACCCATTATAAAAATCAATTACTTTTAAAAACCCGTGAAGCAAAGACAGTGAAATAGAGAGAAATTCTTACAAAATTCGTTCAGGGGCTGTGATGCCACCTGGGTTGACCATATCTAGACCCACAGCTGATTGAGACATAAGGGTGGACACTCCTGGGGCTGAGAGGTTTGGTGAGGTTGGGTGAGCAAACGCAGACCCTTTAAAGTAATACTGCGTGGTACCCATCCCATGGGTCCCAAATCTCCAGGTTCAAGGGCACCTTCCTACAGCGAAAACATGCATGAGAAACCCAGAAGATGGTACACCGTGTGATCGGGAAAGGTTTCTAAAACGCACCTCATTTCTCATCTCCTTGTGCTCGGGTTCGCCATTCCAGCCGCTTTCCTAGCAATCTCCCTCCTTGGAGAATCAGCACCTTTAACCTCCTGTTCCGTACAGGTTGCTCATTTGTCGTCCTGCAAGTGAGGAGGAACAGGAAGAGGGGGAACCAATGAGAGACTAGCTCTAGGTCTTGGGACAGGCACAGCTCAGTCTATTTTCCCATCAGGAAGAAGAATTAACCACAGGCTCAGCCTGCCAGCCGGAAGCCGAATAGGGCCTGAAGCAATCCTGAGCTTTTGCGGCCATCTCCCAAGAAAGCGAGTTGAAAAATGGACCTCAGGGGCACTGCAATTCACAAACCTGCAGAGTTATAAATGATAACTCTCGTCCACAAATATACTGTGGGATGGCAACGAAGAGGATTTGAAAGCAAGGCAGAATTGTAGGAAACAGATTTCAGGAGGGAGATTCGAATCGCCTTTAAAGCACAGGAAAAGCGGCAAAACCTCGACAATGATGCCCTTGGCCAAAAAGGGCGTATGCATTTTTTCCTGAATATATTCAGGAAAAAACGCATACGCACTTTTTGGGCCAACCAAGCAATCTGCAAAGGCAAATCAGCGCTACAAAGAAGTCTCGCTTCCCATCGGTCAAAAGGGCCATGCTGAATAAAGTGTCAAAACCAGAAATGCAGGACAGGCCATGGAGAAACGGGAGCCTTGCTACGCTGATGGGCGGGATGTAAATTGCCAACAGCCACTCTGGAGAGGTGTACGGTGTGTCTTGAAACATCTAAAAAACTCAGCTTAGAGAGCATAGGGCACTTCCACTCGTGGGCCTATAAATTGGGAAAACTAAAAATCAGCAAGACACAGGCACCCCAAAGTTTTAGGGCTGCTCTGTTGACAACAACCTCCACTTCGTTACACTTAAATATCCCAGGAAAGAGAAAAATGGATAAAGAAGTTGTGGTCCTTATGTACAATGGAATATCACTCAGCCATGAAATCTACGTCACAAGGCTCTTAGCAGCATGATGAGTGGATTTAGGTACGGACGATTCTACGTGAAATCAGTCACACAGAAAAAAGACACTTATCATAAGATATCAGTTATAGAGGGAATGTAAAACCGCTACACTTGAACTGAATTACAAAACAGAAGAGAGTCACACGTTTAGAAAACACACTATGGCTGCTTAACGGGAAAGGTGAGGCGCGGTGATGCATAAAACCGGGGTTTCAAATTAGCTCAGATACCGTTCCATAAACCCAATATGTAATAGACAAGACCTACTCCTTGCTCAGTAAAACGGGACTCAACACCCCCTATTCACCGCTCAAAAATATATCTGACTAGTAAGAATCTTAAAACCTATGTATTGAAATCTCTCTGTATGTGAGTCAAGTGGGTGTAAAGCGTCATAAACACAGCACTGAAAAGCAGCTAAACCCCATTATAAAAATCAATTACTTTTAAAAACCCGTGAAACAAAGACAGTGAAAGAGAGAGAAATTCTTACAAAATTCTTTCAGGGGCTGTGATGCCACCTGGGTTGACCATATCTAGACCCACAGCTGATTGAGACGTAAGGGTGGACACTCTTGGGGCTGAGAAGAAGGTTTGGTGAGGTTGGGTGAGCAAACGCAGACCCTTGAAAGTAATGCTGCGTGGTACCCATCCCATGGGTCCCAAATCTCCAGGTTCAAGGGCACCTTCCTACATCGAAAACATGCATGAGAAACCCAGAAGATGGTACACCGTGTGATCGGGAAAGGTTTCTAAAAGGCACCTCATTTCTCACCTCCTTGTGCTCGGGTTCGCCATTCCAGCCGCTTTCCTAGCAATCTCCCTCCTTGGAGAATCAGCACCTTAAACCTCCTACTCCGTACAGGTTGCAATTTGTCCTGAGGATGAACGGGAAGAGGGGGGAACCAATGAGAGACTAGCTCTAGGTCTTGGGACAGGCACAGGTCACTCTATTTTCCCATCAGAAAGAAGAATTAACCACAGGCTCAGCCTGCCGCCCGGAAGCAGAATAGGGCCTGAAGCAATCCTGCGCTTTTGCGGCCAGCTCCCAAGAAAGCGAGTTGAAAAATGGAGCTCAGGGGCACTGCAATTCACAAACCTGCAGAGTTATAAATGATAACTCTCGTCCAAAAATATATTGAGGGAAGGCAACGAAGAGGATTTGAAAGCAAGGCAGAATTGTAGGAAACAGATTTCAGGAAGGAGATTCGAATCGCATTTAAAGCACAGGAAAAGCGGCAAAACCTCGACAATGATGCCCTTGGCCAAAAAGGGCGTATGCGTTTTTTCCTGAATATATTCAGGAAAAAACGCGTACTCCCTTTTTGGCCACCAAGCAACCTGGAAAGGCAAATCAGCGCTACAAAGAAGTCTCGCTTCCCATCGGTCAAAAGGGCCATGCTGAATAAAGTGTCAAAACCAACAATGCAGGACAGGCCATGGAGAAACGGGAGCCTTGCTACGCTGATGGGCGGGATGTAAAATTGCCAACAGCCACTCTGGAGAGGTGTACGGTGTGTGTCTTGAAATATCTAAAAAACTCAGCTTAGAGAGTCATAGGGCACTTCCACTCATGGGCGTATAAATTGGGAAAACTAAAAATCAGCAAGACACAGGCACCCCAAAGTTTAGGGCTGCTCTGTTGACAAGAACCTCCACTTCCTTACACCTTAAATATCCCAGGAAAGAGAAAAATGGATAAAGAAGTTGTGGTCCTTATGTACGATGGAATATCACTCAACCATGAAATCAACGTCATAAGGCTCGGTGCAGCATGATGAGTGGATTTAGGTATGACGTTTCTACGTGAAATAAGTCACACAGAAAAAGACACTTATCATAAGATATCACTTATAGAGGGAATGTAAAAACCGCTACACTTGAACTGAATTACAAAACAGAAGAGAGTCACACGTTTAGAAAACACACTATGGCTGCTTAACGGGAAAGGTGAGGGGGGTGATGCATAAAACCGGGGTTTCAAATTAGCTCAGATACCGTTCCATAAACCCAATATGTAATAGACAAGACCTACTCCTTGCTCAGTAAACGGGACTGAACACCCCCTATTCACCGCCCAAGAATATATCTGACTAGTAAGAATCTTAAAACCTATGTAGTGGAAATCTCTCTGTAAGTGAGTCACGTGGGGGTAAAGCGTCATAAACACAGCACTGAAAAGCAGCTAAACCCCATTATAAAAATCAATTACTTTAAAAAACCCGTGAAACAAAGACAGTGAAAGAGAGAGAAATTCTTACAAAATTCTTTCAGGGGCTGTGATGCCACCTGTGTTGACCATATCTAGACCCACAGCTGATTGACACATAAGGGTGGACAATCTTGGGGCTGAGAGGTTTGGTGAGGTTGGGTGAGCAAACGCAGACCCTTGAAAGTAATACTGCGTGGTACCCATCCCATGGGTCCCAAATCTCCAGGTTCAAGGGCACCTTCCTACATCGAAAACATGCATGAGAAACCCAGAAGATGGTATACCGTGTGATCGGGAAAGGTTTCTAAAACGCACCTCATTTCTCACCTCCTTGTGCTCGGGTTCGCCATTCCAGCCGCTTTCCTAGCAATCTCCCTCCTTGGAGAATCAGCACCTTTAACCTCCTGTTCCGTACAGGTTGCGAATTTGTCCTGAGGAATGAACGGGAAGAGGGGGAACCAATGAGAGACTAGCTCTAGGTCTTGGGACAGGCACAGGTCACTCTATTTTCCCATCAGAAAGAAGAATTAACCACAGGCTCAGCCTGCCGCCCGGAAGCAGAATAGGGCCTGAAGCAATCCTGTGCTTTTGCGGCCAGCTCCCAAGAAAGCGAGTTGAAAAATGGAGCTCAGGGGCACTGCAATTCACAAACCTGCAGAGTTATAAATGATAACTCTCGTCCACAAATATATTGAGGGAAAGCAACGAAGAGGATTTGAAAGCAAGGCAGAATTGTAGGAAACAGATTTCAGGAGGGGAGATTCGAATCGCCTTTAAAGCACAGGAAAAGCGGCAAAACCTCGACAATGATGCCCTTGGCCAAAAAGGGCGTATGCGTTTTTTCCTGAATATATTCAGAAAAAAACGCATACGCCCTTTTTGGCCAACCAAGCAACCTGCAAAGGCAAATCAGCGCTACAAAGAAGTCTCGCTTCCCATCGGTCAAAAGGGCCATGCTGAATAAAGTGTCAAAACCAGCAATGCAGGACAGGCCATGGAGAAACGGGAGCCTTGCTACGCTGATGGGCGGGATGTAAATTGCCAACAGCCACTCTGGAGAGGTGTACGGTGTGTCTTGAAATATCTAAACAACTCAGCTTAGAGAGCATAGGGCACTTCCACTCATGGGCGTATGAATTGGGAAAACTAAAAATCAGCAAGACACAGGCACCCCAAAGTTTAGGGCTGCTCTGTTGACAAGAACCTCCACTTCCTTACACCTTAAATATCCCAGGAAAGAGAAAAAATGGATAAATAAGTTGTGGTCCTTATGTACAATGGAATATCACTCAACCATGAAATCAACGTCATAAGGCTCGGTGCAGCATGATGAGTAGATTTGGTATGACGATTCTACGTGAAATAAGTCACACAGAAAAAGACACTTATCATAAGATATCACTTATAGAGAGAATGTAAAAACCGCTACACTTGAACTGAATTACAAAACAGAAGAGAGTCACACGTTTAGAAAACACACTATGGCTGCTTAACGGGAAAGGTGAGGTGGGGTGATGCATAAAACCAGGGTTTCAAATTAGCTCAGATACCGTTCCATAAACCCAATATGTAATAGACAAGACCTACTCCTTGCTCAGTGAACGGGACTCAACACACCCTATTCACCGCTCAAAAATATATCTGACTATTAAGAATCTTAAAACCTAAGTATTGAAATCTCTCTGTATGTGAGTCAAGTGGGTGTAAAGCGTCATAAACACAGCACTGAAAAGCAGCTAAACCCCATTATGAAATCAATTACTTTTAAAAACCCGTGAAACAAAGACAGTGAAAGAGAGAGAAATTCTTACAAAATTCTTTCAGGGGCTGTGATGCCACCTGGGTTGACCATATCTAGACCCACAGCTGATTGAGATGTAAGGGTGGACACTCTTGGGGCTGAGAGGTTTGGTGAGGTTGGGTGAGCAAACGCAGACCCTTGAAAGTAATGCTGCGTGGTACCCATCCCATGGGTCCCAAATCTCCAGGTTCAAGGGCACCTTCCTACATCGAAAACATGCATGAGAAACCCAGAAGATGGTACACCGTGTGATCGGGAAAGGTTTCTAAAAGGCACCTCATTTCTCACCTCCTTGTGCTCGGGTTCGCCATTCCAGCCGCTTTCCTAGCAATCTCCCTCCTTGGAGAATCAGCATCTTTAACCTCCTATTCCGTACAGGTTGCAATTTGTCCTGAGGATGAACGGGAAGAGGGGGAACCAATGAGAGACTAGCTCTAGGTCTTGGGACAGGCACAGGTCACTCTATTTTCCCATCAGAAAGAAGAATTAACCACAGGCTCAGCCTGCCCCCCGGAAGCAGAATAGGGCCTGAAGCAATCCTGCGCTTTTGCGGCCAGCTCCCAAGAAAGCGAGTTGAAAAATGGAGCTCAGGGGCACTGCAATTCACAAACCTGCAGAGTTATAAATGATAACTCTCGTCCACAAATATATTGAGGGAAGGCAACGAAGAGGATTTGAAAGCAAGGCAGAATTGCAGGAAACAGATTTCAGGAGGGAGATTCGAATCGCCTTTAAAGCAGAGGAAAAGCGGCAAAACCTCGACAATGATGCCCTTGGCCAAAAAGGGCGTATGCGTTTTTTCCTGAATATATTCAGGAAAAAACGCATATGCCCTTTTTGGCCAACCAAGCAACCTGGAAAGGCAAATCAGCGCTACAAAGAAGTCTCGCTTCCCATCGGTCAAAAGGGCCATGCTGAATAAAGTTTCAAAACCAGCAATGCAGGACAGGCCATGGAGAAACGGGAGCCTTGCTACGCTGATGGGCGGGATGTAAATTGCCAACAGCCACTCTGGAGAGGTGTACGGTGTGTCTTGAAATATCTAAAAAACTCAGCTTAGAGAGCATAGGGCACTTCCACTCATGGGCGTATAAATTGGGAAAACTAAAAATCAGCAAGACACAGGCACCCCAAAGTTTAGGGCTGCTCTGTTGACAAGAACCTCCACTTCCTTACACCTTAAATATCCCAGGAAAGAGAAAAATGGATAAAGAAGTTGTGGTCCTTATGTACAATGGAATATCACTCAGCCATGAAATCTACGTCAAAAGGCTCGTAGCAGCATGATGAGTGGATATAGGTACGACGATTCTACGTGAAATAAGTCACACAGAAAAAGACACTTATCATAAGATATCACTTATAGAGGGAATGTAAAAACCGTTACACTTGAACTGAATTACAAAACAGAAGAGAGTCACACGTTTAGAAAACACACTATGGCTGCTTAACGGGAAAGGTGAGGTGCGGTGATGCATAAAACCGGGGTTTCAAATTAGCTCAGATACCGTTCCATAACCCAATATGTAATAGACAAGACCTACTCCTTGCTCAGTAAACGGGACTCAACACCCCCTATTCACCGCTCAAAAATATATCTGACTAGTAAGAATCTTAAAACCTATGTATTGAAATCTCTCTGTATGTGAGTCAAGTGGGTGTAAAGCGTCATAAACACAGCACTGAAAAGCAGCTAAACCCCATTATAAAAATCAATTACTTTTAAAAACCCGTGAAACAAAGACAGTGAAAGAGAGAGAAATTCTTACAAAATTCTTTCAGGGGCTGTGATGCCACCTGGGTTGACCATATCTAGACCCACAGCTGATTGAGACGTAAGGGTGGACACTCTTGGGGCTGAGAGGTTTGGTGAGGTTGGGTGAGCAAACGCAGACCCTTGAAAGTAATGCTGCGTGGTACCCATCCCATGGGTCCCAAATCTCCAGGTTCAAGGGCACCTTCCTACATCGAAAACATGCATGAGAAACCCAGAAGATGGTACACCGTGTGATCGGGAAAGGTTTCTAAAAGGCACCTCATTTCTCACCTCCTTGTGCTCGGGTTCGCCATTCCAGCCGCTTTCCTAGCAATCTCCCTCCTTGGAGAATCAGCACCTTTAACCTCCTATTCCGTACAGGTTGCAATTTGTCCTGAGGATGAACGGGAAGAGGGGGAACCAATGAGAGACTAGCTCTAGGTCTTGGGACAGGCACAGGTCACTCTATTTTCCCATCAGAAAGAAGAATTAACCACAGGCTCAGCCTGCCGCCCGGAAGCAGAATAGGGCCTGAAGCAATCCTGCGTTTTTGCGGCCAGCTCCCAAGAAAGCGAGTTGAAAAATGGAGCTCAGGGGCACTGCAATTCACAAACCTGCAGAGTTATAAATGATAACTCTCGTCCACAAATATATTGAGGGAAGGCAACGAAGAGGATTTGAAAGCAAGGCAGAATTGCAGGAAACAGATTTCAGGAGGGAGATTCGAATCGCCTTTAAAGCAGAGGAAAAGCGGCAAAACCTCGACAATGATGCCCTTGGCCAAAAAGGGCGTATGCGTTTTTTCCTGAATATATTCAGGAAAAAACGCATACGCCCTTTTTGGCCAACCAAGCAACCTGGAAAGGCAAATCAGCGCTACAAAGTAGTCTCGCTTCCCATCGGTCAAAAGGGCCATGCTGAATAAAGTGTCAAAACCAGCAATGCAGGACAGGCCATGGAGAAACGGGAGCCTTGCTACGCTGATAGGCGGTATGTAAATTGCCAACAGCCACTCTGGAGAGGTGTACGGTGTGTCTTGAAATATCTAAAAAACTCAGCTTAGAGAGCATAGGGCACTTCCACTCATGGGCGTATAAATTGGGAAAACTAAAAATCAGCAAGACACAGGCACCCCAAAGTTTAGGGCTGCTCTGTTGACAAGAACCTCCACTTCCTTACACCTTAAATATCCCAGGAAAGAGAAAAATGGATAAAGAAGTTGTGGTCCTTATGTACAATGGAATATCACTCAACCATGAAATCAACGTCATAAGGCTCGGTGCAGCATGATGAGTGGATTTAGGTACGACGATTCTACGTGAAATAAGTCACACAGAAAAAGACACTTATCATAAGATATCACTTATAGAGGGAATGTAAAAACCGCTACACTTGAACTGAATTACAAAACAGAAGAGAGTCACACGTTTAGAAAACACACTATGGCTGCTTAACGGGAAAGGTGAGGTGGGGTGATGCATAAAACCAGGGTTTCATATTAGCGCAGATACCGTTCCATAAACCCAATATGTAATAGACAAGACGTACTCCTTGCTCAGTGAACGGGACTCAACACCCCCTATTCACCGCCCAAGAATATATCTGACTAGTAAGAATCTTAAAACCTATGTATTGAAATCTCTCTGTAAGTGAGGCAAGTGGGTGTGAAGCGGCATACACACAGCTCTGAAAAGCAGCTAAACCCCATTATAAAAATCAATTACTTTTAAAAACCCGTGAAGCAAAGACAGTGAAATAGAGAGAAATTCTTACAAAATTCGTTCAGGGGCTGTGATGCCACCTGGGTTGACCATATCTAGACCCACAGCTGATTGAGACATAAGGGTGGACACTCCTGGGGCTGAGAGGTTTGGTGAGGTTGGGTGAGCAAACGCAGACCCTTTAAAGTAATACTGCGTGGTACCCATCCCATGGGTCCCAAATCTCCAGGTTCAAGGGCACCTTCCTACAGCGAAAACATGCATGAGAAACCCAGAAGATGGTACACCGTGTGATCGGGAAAGGTTTCTAAAACGCACCTCATTTCTCATCTCCTTGTGCTCGGGTTCGCCATTCCAGCCACTTTCCTAGCAATCTCCCTCCTTGGAGAATCAGCACCTTTAACCTCCTGTTCCGTACAGGTTGCTATTTGTCCTGAGGAGGAACAGGAAGAGGGGGAACCAATGAGAGACTAGCTCTAGGTCTTGGGACAGGCACAGCTCAGTCTATTTTCCCATCCGGAAGAAGAATTAACCACAGGCTCAGCCTGCCAGCCGGAAGCCGAATAGGGCCTGAAGCAATCCTGAGCTTTTGCGGCCAGCTCCCAAGAAAGCGAGTTGAAAAATGGACCTCAGGGGCACTGCAATTCACAAACCTGCAGAGTTATAAATGATAACTCTCGTCCACAAATATACTGTGGGATGGCAACGAAGAGGATTTGAAAGCAAGGCAGAATTGTAG
This sequence comes from Eschrichtius robustus, assembly GCF_028021215.1. NCBI lineage: Eukaryota > Metazoa > Chordata > Mammalia > Artiodactyla > Eschrichtiidae > Eschrichtius > Eschrichtius robustus. Next base: position 19,266 of record NW_027175599.1, read on the forward strand.
GAAACAGATTTCAGGAGGGAGATTCGAATCGCCTTTAAAGCACAGGAAAAGCGGCAAAACCTCGACAATGATGCCCTTGGCCAAAAAGGGCGTATGCATTTTTTCCTGAATATATTCAGGAAAAAACGCATACGCACTTTTTGGCCAACCAAGCAATCTGCAAAGGCAAATCAGCGCTACAAAGAAGTCTCGCTTCCCATCGGTCAAAAGGGCCATGCTGAATAAAGTGTCAAAACCAGAAATGCAGGACAGGCCATGGAGAAACGGGAGCCTTGCTACGCTGATGGGCGGGATGTAAATTGCCAACAGCCACTCTGGAGAGGTGTACGGTGTGTCTTGAAACATCTAAAAAACTCAGCTTAGAGAGCATAGGGCACTTCCACTCGTGGGCCTATAAATTGGGAAAACTAAAAATCAGCAAGACACAGGCACCCCAAAGTTTAGGGCTGCTCTGTTGACAACAACCTCCACTTCGTTACACTTAAATATCCCAGGAAAGAGAAAAATGGATAAAGAAGTTGTGGTCCTTATGTACAATGGAATATCACTCAGCCATGAAATCTACGTCACAAGGCTCTTAGCAGCATGATGAGTGGATTTAGGTACGACGATTCTACGTGAAATCAGTCACACAGAAAAAGACACTTATCATAAGATATCAGTTATAGAGGGAATGTAAAAACCGCTACACTTGAACGGAATTACAAAACAGAAGAGAGTCACACGTTTAGAAAACACACTATGGCTGCTTAACGGGAAAGGTGAGTTGGGGTGATGCATAAAACCAGGGTTTCAAATTAGCTCAGATACCGTTCCATAAACCCAATATGTAATAGACAAGACCTACTCCTTGCTCAGTGAACGGGACTCAGCACCACCTATTCACCGCCCAAGAATATATCTGACTAGTAAGAAACTTAAAACCTATGTGTTGATATCTCTCTGTAAGTGAGGCAAGTGGGTGTAAAGCGGCATACACACAGCTCTGAAGAGCAGCTAAACCCCATTATAAAAATCAATTACTTTTAAAAACCCGTGAAGCAAAGACAGTGAAAGAGAGAGAAATTCTTACCAAATTCGTTCAGGGGCTGTGATGCCACCTGGGTTGACCATATCTAGACCCACAGCTGATTGAGACATAAGGGTGTACACTCCTGGGGCTGAGAGGTTTGGTGAGGTTGGGTGAGCAAACGCAGACCCTTTAAAGTAATACTGCGTGGTACCCATCCCATGGGTCCCAAATCTCCAGGTTCAAGGGCACCTTCCTACATCGAAAACATGCATGAGAAACCCAGAAGATGGTACACCGTGTGATCGGGAAAGGTTTCTAAAACGCACCTCATTTCTCATCTCCTTGTGCTCGGGTTCGCCATTCCAGCCGCTTTCCTAGCAATCTCCCTCCTTGGAGAATCAGCACCTTTAACCTCCTGTTCCGTACAGGTTGCTATTTGTCCTGAGGAGGAACGGGAAGAGGGGGAACCAATGAGAGACTAGCTCTAGGTCTTGGGACAGGCACAGCTCAGTCTATTTTCCCATCAGGAAGAAGAATTAACCACAGGCTCAGCCTGCCAGCCGGAAGCCGAATAGGGCCTGAAGCAATCCTGCGCTTTTGAGGCCAGCTCCCAAGAAAGCCAGTTGAAAAATGGAGCTCAGGGGCACTGCAATTCACAAACCTGCAGAGTTATAAATGATAACTCTCGTCCACAAATATATTGAGGGAAGGCAACGAAGAGGATTTGAAAGCAAGGCAGAATTGTAGGAAACAGATTTCAGGAGGGAGATTCGAATCGCCTTTAAAGCACAGGAAAAGCGGCAAAACCTCGACAATGATGCCCTTGGCCAAAAAGGGCGTATGCGTTTTTTCCTGAATATATTCAGGAAAAAACGCATACGCCCTTCTTGGCCAACCAAGCAACCTGCAAAGGCAAATCAGCGCTACAAAGAAGTCTCGCTTCCCATCGGTCAAAAGGGCCATGCTGAATAAAGTGTCAAAACCAGAAATGCAGGACAGGCCATGGAGAAACGGGAGCCTTGCTACGCTGATGGGCGGGATGTAAATTGCCAACAGCCACTCTGGAGAGGTGTACGGTGTGTCTTGAAACATCTAAAAAACTCAGCTTAGAGAGCATAGGGCACTTCCACTCGTGGGCGTATAAATTGGGAAAACTAAAAATCAGCAAGACACAGGCACCCCAAAGTTTAGGGCTGCTCTGTTGACAACAACCTCCACTTCGTTACACTTAAATATCCCAGGAAAGAGAAAAATGGATAAAGAAGTTGTGGTCCTTATGTACAATGGAATATCACTCAGCCAAGAAATCTAGGTCATAAGGCTCCTAGCAGCATGATGAGTGGATTTAGGTACGACGATTCTACGTGAAATCAGTCACACAGAAAAAGACACTTATCATAAGATATCACTTATAGAGGGAATGTAAAAACCGCTACACTTGAACTGAATTACAAAACAGAAGAGAGTCACACGTTTAGAAAACACACTATGGCTGCTTAACGGGAAAGGTGAGTTGGGGTGATGCATAAAACCAGGGTTTCAAATTAGCTCAGATACCGTTCCATAAACCCAATATGTAATAGACAAGACCTACTCCTTGCTCAGTGAACGGGACTCAGCACCACCTATTCACCGCCCAAGAATATATCTGACTAGTAAGAAAGTTAAAACCTATGTGTTGATATCTCTCTGTAAGTGAGGCAAGTGGGTGTAAAGCGGCATACACACAGCTCTGAAGAGCAGCTAAACCCCATTATAAAAATCAATTACTTTTAAAAACCCGTGAAGCAAAGACAGTGAAAGAGAGAGAAATTCTTACAAAATTCGTTCAGGGGCTGTGATGCCACCTGGGTTGACCATATCTAGACCCACAGCTGATTGAGACATAAGGGTGGACACTCCTGGGGCTGAGAGATTTGGTGAGGTTGGTGAGCAAACGCAGACCCTTTAAAGTAATACTGCGTGGTACCCATCCCATGGGTCCCAAATCTCCAGGTTCAAGGGCACCTTCCTACATCGAAAACATGCATGAGAAACCCAGAAGATGGTACACCGTGTGATCGGGAAAGGTTTCTAAAACGCACCTCATTTCTCATCTCCTTGTGCTCGGGTTCGCCATTCCAGCCGCTTTCCTAGCAATCTTCCTCCTTGGAGAATCAGCACCTTTAACCTCCTGTTCCGTACAGGTTGCTATTTGTCCTGAGGAGGAACGGGAAGAGGGGGAACCAATGAGAGACTAGCTCTAGGTCTTGGGACAGGCACAGCTCACTCTATTTTCCCATCAGGAAGAAGAATTAACCACAGGCTCAGCCTGCCAGCCGGAAGCCGAATAGGGCCTGAAGCAATCCTGCGCTTTTGCGGCCAGCTCCCAAGAAAGCGAGTTGAAAAATGGAGCTCAGGGGCACTGCAATTCACAAACCTGCAGAGTTATAAATGATAACTCTCGTCCACAAATATACTGTGGGAAGGCAACGAAGAGGATTTGAAAGCAAGGCAGAATTGCAGGAAACAGGATTCAGGAGGGAGATTCGAATCGCCTTTAAAGCACAGGAAAAGCGGCAAAACCTCGACAATGATGCCCTTGGCCAAAAAGGGCGTATGCGTTTTTTCCTGAATATATTCAGGAAAAAACGCATACGCCCTTTTTGGCCAACCAAGCAACCTGCAAAGGCAAATCAGCGCTACAAAGAAGTCTCGCTTCCCATCGGTCAAAAGGGCCATGCTGAATAAAGTGTCAAAACCAGAAACGCAGGACAGGCCATGGAGAAACGGGAGCCTTGCTACGCTGATGGGCGGGATGTAAATTGCCAACAGCCACTCTGGAGAGATGTACGGTGTGTCTTGAAACATCTAAAAAACTCAGCTTAGAGAGCATAGGGCACTTCCACTCGTGGGCGTATAAATTGGGAAAACTAAAAATCAGCAAGACAAAGGCACCCCAAAGTTTAGGGCTGCTCTGTTGACAACAACCTCCACTTCGTTACACCTTAAATATCCCAGGAAAGAGAAAAATTGATAAAGAAGTTGTGGTCCTTATGTACAATGGAATATCACTCAGCCATGAAATCTACGTCATAAGGCTCTTAGCAGCATGATGAGTGGATTTAGGTACGACGATTCTACGTGAAATAAGTCACACAGAAAAAGACACTTATCATAATATATCACTTATAGAGGGAATGTAAAAACCGCTACACTTGAACGGAATTACAAAACAGAAGAGAGTCACACGTTTAGAAAACAAACTATGGCTGCTTAACGGGAAAGGTGAGTTGGGGTGATGCATAAAACCAGGGTTTCAAATTAGCTCAGATACCGTTCCATAAACCCAATATGTAATAGACAAGACCTACTCCTTGCTCAGTGAACGGGACTCAGCACCACCTATTCACCGCCCAAGAATATATCTGACTAGTAAGAAACTTAAAACCTATGTGTTGATATCTCTCTGTAAGTGAGGCAAGTGGGTGTAAAGCGGCATACACACAGCTCTGAAAAGCAGCTAAACCCCATTATAAAAAAAAATTACTTTTAAAAACCCGTGAAGCAAAGACAGTGAAAGAGAGAGAAATTCTTACAAAATTCGTTCAGGGGCTGTGATGCCACCTGGGTTGACCATATCTAGACCCACAGCTGATTGAGACATAAGGGTGGACACTCCTGGGGCTGAGAGGTTTGGTGAGGTTGGGTGAGCAAACGCAGACCCTTTAAAGTAATACTGCGTGGTACCCAACCCATGGGTCCCAAATCTCCAGGTTCAAGGGCACCTTCCTACATCGAAAACATGCATGAGAAACCCAGAAGATGGTACACCGTGTGATCGGGAAAGGTTTCTAAAACGCACCTCATTTCTCATCTCCTTGTGCTCGGGTTCGCCATTCCAGCCGCTTTCCTAGCAATCTTCCTCCTTCGAGAATCAGCACTTTTAACCTCCTGTTCCGTACAGGTTGCTATTTGTCCTGAGGAGGAACGGGAAGAGGGGGAACCAATGAGAGACTAGCTCTAGGTCTTGGGACAGGCACAGCTCACTCTATTTTCCCATCAGGAAGAAGAATTAACCACAGGCTCAGCCTGCCGCCCGGAAGGAGAATAGGGCCTGAAGCAATCCTGCGCTTTTGCGGCCAGCTCCCAAGAAAGCGAGTTGAAAAATGGAGCTCAGGGTCACTGCAATTCACAAACCTGCAGAGTTATAAATGATAACTCTCGTCCACAAATATACTGTGGGATGGCAACGAAGAGGATTTGAAAGCAAGGCAGAACTGCAGGAAACAGGTTTCAGGAGGGAGATTCGAATCGCCTTTAAAGCACAGGAAAAGCGGCAAAACCTCGACAATGATGCCCTTGGCCAAAAAGGGCGTACGCGTTTTTCCTGAATATATTCAGGAAAAAACGCATACGCCCTTTTTGGCCAACCAAGCAACCTGCAAAGGCAAATCAGCGCTACAAAGAAGTCTCGCTTCCCATCGGTCAAAAGGGCCATGCTGAATAATGTGTCAAAACCAGAAATGCAGGACAGGCCATGGAGAAACGGGAGCCTTGCTACGCTGATGGGCGGGATGTAAATTGCCAACAGCCACTCTGGAGAGGTGTACGGTGTGTCTTGAAACATCTAAAAAACTCACCTTAGAGAGCATAGGGCACTTCCACTCGTGGGCGTATAAATTGGGAAAACTAAAAATCAGCAAGACACAGGCACCCCAAAGTTTAGGGCTGCTCTGTTGACAAGAACCTCCACTTCGTTACACCTTAAATATCCCAGGAAAGAGAAAAATGGATAAAGAAGTTGTGGTCCTTATGTACAATGGAATATCACTCAGCCATGAAATCTACGTCATAAGGCTCGTAGCAGCATGATGAGTGGATTTAGGTACGACGATTCTACGTGAAATCAGTCACACAGAAAAAGACACTTATCATAAGATATCACCTATAGAGGGAAAGTAAAAACCGCTACACTTGAACTGAATTACAAAACAGAAGAGAGTCACACGTTTAGAAAACACACTATGGCTGCTTAACGGGAAAGGTGAGTTGGGGTGATGCATAAAACCAGGGTTTCAAATTAGCTCAGATACCGTTCCATAAACCCAGTATGTAATAGACAAGACCTACTCCTTGCTCAGTGAACGGGACTCAACACCACCTATTCACCGCCCAAGAATATATCTGAGTAGTAAGAATCTTAAAACCTATGTGTTGATATCTCTCTGTAAGTGAGGCAAGTGCGTGTAAAGCGGCATACACACAGCTCTGAAAAGCAGCTAAACCCCATTATAAAAATCAATTACTTTTAAAAACCCGTGAAGCAAAGACAGTGAAAGAGAGAGAAATTCTTACAAAATTCGTTCAGGGGCTGTGATGCCACCTGGGTTGACCATATCTAGACCCACAGCTGATTGAGACATAAGGGTGGACACTCCTGGGGCTGAGAGGTTTGGTGAGGTTGGGTGAGCAAACGCAGACCCTTGAAAGTAATGCTGCGTGGTACCCATCCCATGGGTCCCAAATCTCCAGGTTCAAGGGCACCTTCCTACATCGAAAACATGCATGAGAAACCCAGAAGATGGTACACCGTGTGATCGGGAAAGATTTCTAAAACGCACCTCATTTCTCATCTCCTTGTGCTCGGGTTCGCCATTCCAGCCGCTTTCCTAGCAATCTCCCTCCTTGGAGAATCAGCACCTTTAACCTCCTGTTCCGTACAGGTTGCTATTTGTCCTGAGGAGGAACGGGAAGAGGGGGAACCAATGAGAGACTAGCTCTAGGTCTTGGGACAGGCACAGCTCAGTCTATTTTCCCATCAGGAAGAAGAATTAACCACAGGCTCAGCCTACCAGCCGGAAGCCGAACAGGGCCTGAAGCAATCCTGCGCTTTTGAGGCCAGCTCCCAAGAAAGCGAGTTGAAAAATGGAGCTCAGGGGCACTGCAATTCACAAACCTGCAGAGTTATAAATGATAACTCTCGTCCACAAATATATTGAGGGAAGGCAACGAAGAGGATTTGAAAGCAAGGCAGAATTGTAGGAAACAGATTTCAGGAGGGAGATTCGAATCGCCTTTAAAGCACAGGAAAAGCGGCAAAACCTCGACAATGATGCCCTTGGCCAAAAAGGGCGTATGCGTTTTTTCCTGAATATATTCAGAAAAAAACGCATACGCCCTTTTTGGCCAACCAAGCAACCTGCAAAGGCAAATCAGCGCTACAAAGAAGTCTCGCTTCCCATCGGTCAAAAGGGCCATGCTGAATAAAGTGTCAAAACCAGAAATGCAGGACAGGCCATGGAGAAACGGGAGCCTTGCTACGCTGATGGGCGGGATGTAAATTGCCAACAGCCACTCTGGAGAGGTGTACGGTGTGTCTTGAAACATCTAAAAAACTCAGCTTAGAGAGCATAGGGCACTTCCACTCGTGGGCGTATAAGTTGGGAAAACTAAAAATCAGCAAGATACAGGCACCCCAAAGTTTAGGGCTGCTCTGTTGACAAGAACCTCCACTTCGTTACACCTTAAATATCCCAGGAAAGAGAAAAATGGATAAAGAAGTTGTGGTCCTTATGTACAATGGAATATCACTCAGCCATGAAATCTAGGTCATAAGGCTCCTAGCAGCATGATGAGTGGATTTAGGTACGACGATTCTACGTGAAATAAGTCACACAGAAAAAGACACTTATCATAAGATATCACTTATAGAGGGAATGTAAAAACCGCTACACTTGAACTGAATTACAAAACAGAAGAGAGTCACACGTTTAGAAAACACACTATGGCTGCTTAACGGGAAAGGTGAGTTGGGGTGATGCATAAAACCAGGGTTTCAAATTAGCTCAGATACCGTTCCATAAACCCAATATGTAATAGACAAGACCTACTCCTTGCTCAGTGAACGGGACTCAACACCACCTATTCACCGCCCAAGAATATATCTGACTAGTAAGAAACTTAAAACCTATGTGTTGATATCTCTCTGTAAGTGAGGCAAGTGGGTGTAAAGCAGCATACACACAGCTCTGAAGAGCAGCTAAACCCCATTATAAAAATCAATTACTTTTAAAATCCCGTGAAGCAAAGACAGTGAAAGAGAGAGAAATTCTTACAAAATTCGTTCAGGGGCTGTGATGCCACCTGGGTTGACCATATCTAGACCCACAGCTGATTGAGACATAAGGGTGGACACTCCTGGGGCTGAGAGGTTTGGTGAGGTTGGGTGAGCAAACGCAGACCCTTGAAAGTAATGCTGCGTGGTACCCATCCCATGGGTCCCAAATCTCCAGGTTCAAGGGCACCTTCCTACATCGAAAACATGCATGAGAAACCCAGAAGATGGTACACCGTGTGATCGGGAAAGATTTCTAAAACGCACCTCATTTCTCATCTCCTTGTGCTCGGGTTCGCCATTCCAGCCGCTTTCCTAGCAATCTCCCTCCTTGGAGAATCAGCACCTTTAACCTCCTGTTCCGTACAGGTTGCTATTTGTCCTGAGGAGGAACGGGAAGAGGGGGAACCAATGAGAGACTAGCTCTAGGTCTTGGGACAGGCACAGCTCAGTCTATTTTCCCATCAGGAAGAAGAATTAACCACAGGCTCAGCCTACCAGCCGGAAGCCGAACAGGGCCTGAAGCAATCCTGCGCTTTTGAGGCCAGCTCCCAAGAAAGCGAGTTGAAAAATGGAGCTCAGGGGCACTGCAATTCACAAACCTGCAGAGTTATAAATGATAACTCTCGTCCACAAATATATTGAGGGAAGGCAACGAAGAGGATTTGAAAGCAAGGCAGAATTGTAGGAAACAGATTTCAGGAGGGAGATTCGAATCGCCTTTAAAGCACAGGAAAAGCGGCAAAACCTCGACAATGATGCCCTTGGCCAAAAAGGGCGTATGCGTTTTTTCCTGAATATATTCAGAAAAAAACGCATACGCCCTTTTTGGCCAACCAAGCAACCTGCAAAGGCAAATCAGCCCTACAAAGAAGTCTCGCTTCCCATCGGTCAAAAGGGCCATGCTGAATAAAGTGTCAAAACCAGAAATGCAGGACAGGCCATGGAGAAACGGGAGCCTTGCTACGCTGATGGGCGGGATGTAAATTGCCAACAGCCACTCTGGAGAGGTGTACGGTGTGTCTTGAAACATCTAAAAAACTCAGCTTAGAGAGCATAGGGCACTTCCACTCGTGGGCGTATAAGTTGGGAAAACTAAAAATCAGCAAGATACAGGCACCCCAAAGTTTAGGGCTGCTCTGTTGACAAGAACCTCCACTTCGTTACACCTTAAATATCCCAGGAAAGAGAAAAATGGATAAAGAAGTTGTGGTCCTTATGTACAATGGAATATCACTCAACCATGAAATCTAGGTCATAAGGCTCCTAGCAGCATGATGAGTGGATTTAGGTACGACGATTCTACGTGAAATAAGTCACACAGAAAAAGACACTTATCATAAGATATCACTTATAGAGGGAATGTAAATACCGCTACACTTGAACTGAATTACAAAACAGAAGAGAGTCACACGTTTAGAAAACACACTATGGCTGCTTAACGGGAAAGGTGAGTTGGGGTGATGCATAAAACCAGGGTTTCAAATTAGCTCAGATACCGTTCCATAAACCCAATATGTAATAGACAAGACCTACTCCTTGCTCAGTGAACGGGACTCAACACCACCTATTCACCACCCAAAAATATATCTGACTAGTAAGAATCTTAAAACCTATGTGTTGATATCTCTCTGTAAGTGAGGCAAGTGCGTGTAAAGCGGCATACACACAGCTCTGAAAAGCAGCTAAACCCCATTATAAAAATCAATTACTTTTAAAAACCCGTGAAGCAAAGACAGTGAAAGAGAGAGAAATTCTTACAAAATTCGTTCAGGGGCTGTGATGCCACCTGGGTTGACCATATCTAGACCCACAGCTGATTGAGACATAAGGGTGGACACTCCTGGGGCTGAGAGGTTTGGTGAGGTTGGGTGAGCAAACGCAGACCCTTTAAAGTAATACTGCGTGGTACCCATTCCATGGGTCCCAAATCTCCAGGTTCAAGGGCACCTTCCTACATCGAAAACATGCATGAGAAACCCAGAAGATGGTACACCGTGTGATCGGGAAAGGTTTCTAAAACGCACCTCATTTCTCTTCTCCTTGTGCTCGGGTTCGCCATTCCAGCCGCTTTCCTAGCAATCTTCCTCCTTGGAGAATCAGCACCTTTAACCTCCTGTTCCGTACAGGTTGCTATTTGTCCTGAGGAGGAACGGGAAGAGGGGGAACCAATGAGAGACTAGCTCTAGGTCTTGGGACAGGCACAGCTCACTCTATTTTCCCATTAGGAAGAAGAATTAACCACAGGCTCAGCCTGCCTGCCGGAAGTCGAATAGGGCCTGAAGCAATCCTGCGCTTTTGCGGCCAGCTCCCAAGAAAGCGAGTTGAAAAATGGAGCTCAGGGGAACTGCAATTCACAAACCTGCAGAGTTATAAATGATAACTCTCGTCCACAAATATACTGTGGGAAGGCAACGAAGAGGATTTGAAAGCAAGGCAGAATTGCAGGAAACAGGATTCAGGAGGGAGATTCGAATCGCCTTTAAAGCACAGGAAAAGCGGCAAAACCTCGACAATGATGCCCTTGGCCAAAAAGGGCGTATGCGTTTTTTCCTGAATATATTCAGGAAAAAACGCATACGCCCTTTTTGGCCAACCAAGCAACCTGCAAAGGCAAATCAGCGCTACAAAGAAGTCTCGCTTCCCATCGGTCAAAAGGGCCATGCTGAATAAAGTGTCAAAACCAGAAATGCAGGACAGGCCATGGAGAAACGGGAGCTTTGCTACGCTGATGGGCGGGATGTAAATTGCCAACAGCCACTCTGGAGAGGTGTACGGTGTGTCTTGAAACATCTAAAAAACTCACCTTAGAGAGCATAGGGCACTTCCACTCGTGGGCATATAAATTGGGAAAACTAAAAATCAGCAAGACACAGGCACCCCAAAGTTTAGGGCTGCTCTGTTGACAACAACCTCCACTTCTTTACACCTTAAATATCCCAGGAAAGAGAAAAATGGATAAAGAAGTTGTGGTCCTTATGTACAATGGAATATCACTCAGCCATGAAATCTAGGTCATAAGGCTCGTAGCAGCATGATGAGTGGATTTAGGTACGACGATTCTACGTGAAATCAGTCACACAGAAAAAGACACTTATCATAAGATATCACTTATAGAGGGAATGTAAAAACCGCTACACTTGAACTGAATTACAAAACAGAAGAGAGTCACACGTTTAGAAAACACACTATGGCTGCTTAACGGGAAAGGTGAGTTGGGGTGATGCATAAAACCAGGGTTTCAAATTAGCTCAGATACCGTTCCATAAACCCAATATGTAATAGACAAGACCTACTCCTTGCTCAGTGAACGGGACTCAACACCACCTATTCACCGCCCAAGAATATATCTGACTAGTAAGAATCTTAACACCTACGTGTTGATATCTCTCTGTAAGTGAGGCAAGTGCGTGTAAAGCGGCATACACACAGCTCTGAAAAGCAGCTAAACCCCATTATAAAAATCAATTACTTTTAAAAACCCGTGAAGCAAAGACAGTGAAAGAGAGAGAAATTCTTACAAAATTCGTTCAGGGGCTGTGATGCCACCTGGGTTGACCATATCTAGACCCACAGCTGATTGAGACATAAGGGTGGACACTCCTGGGGCTGAGAGGTTTGGTGAGGTTGGGTGAGCAAACGCAGACCCTTGAAAGTAATACTGCGTGGTACCCATCCCATGGGTCCCAAATCTCCAGGTTCAAGAGCACCTTCCTACATCGAAAACATGCATGAGAAACCCAGAAGTTGGTACACCGTGTGATCGGGAAAGGTTTCTAAAACGCACCTCATTTCTAATCTCCTTGTGCTCGGGTTCCCCATTCCAGCCGCTTTCCTAGCAATCTCCCTCCTTGGAGAATCAGCACCTTTAACCTCCTGTTCGGTACAGGTTGCTATTTGTCCTGAGGAGGAACGGGAAGAGGGGGAACCAATGAGAGACTAGCTCTAGGTCTTGGGACAGGCACAGCTCACTCTATTTTCCCATTAGGAAGAAGAATTAACCACAGGCTCAGCCTGCCAGCCGGAAGCCGAATAGGGCCTGAAGCAATCCTGCGCTTTTGCGGCCAGCTCCCAAGAAAGCGAGTTGAAAAATGGACTTCAGGGGCACTGCAATTCACAAACCAGCAGAGTTATAAATGATAACTCTCGTCCACAAATATATTGAGGGAAGGCAACGAAGAGGATTTGAAAGCAAGGCAGAATTGTAGGAAACAGATTTCAGGAGGGAGAATCGAATCGCCTTTAAAGCACAGGAAAAGCGGCAAAACCTCGACAATGATGCCCTTGGCCAAGAAGGGCGTATGCGTTTTTTCCTGAATATATTCAGGAAAAAACGCATACGCCCTTTTTGGCCAACCAAGCAACATGCAAAGGCAAATCAGCCCTACAAAGAAGTCTCGCTTCCCATCGGTCAAAAGGGCCATGCTGAATAAAGTGTCAAAACCAGAAATGCAGGACAGGCCATGGAGAAACGGGAGCCTTGCTACGCTGATGGGCGGGATGTAAATTGCCAACAGCCACTCTGGAGAGGTGTACGGTGTGTCTTGAAACATCTAAAACACTCAGCTTAGAGAGCATAGGGCACTTCCACTCGTGGGCGTATAAATTGGGAAAACTAAAAATCAGCAAGATACAGGCACCCCAAAGTTTAGGGCTGCTCTGTTGACAAGAACCTCCACTTCGTTACACCTTAAATATCACAGGAAAGAGAAAAATGGATAAAGAAGTTGTGGTCCTTATGTACAATGGAATATCACTCAGCCATGAAATCTAGGTCATAAGGCTCCTAGCAGCATGATGAGTGGATTTAGGTACGACGATTCTACGTGAAATAAGTCACACAGAAAAAGACACGTATCATAAGATATCACTTATAGAGTGAATGTAAAAACCGCTACACTTGAACTGAATTACAAAACAGAAGAGAGTCACACGTTTAGAAAACACACTATGGCTGCTTAACGGGAAAGGTGAGGTGGGGTGATGCATAAAACAAGGGTTTCAAATTAGCTCAGATACCGTTCCATAAACCCAATATGTAATAGACAAGACCTACTCCTTGCTCCGTGAACGGGACTCAACACCACCTATTCACCGCCCCAGAATATATCTGACTAGTAAGAATCTTAAAACCTATGTGTTGATATCTCTCTGTAAGTGAGGCAAGTGGGTGTAAAGCGGCATACACACAGCTCTGAAAAGCAGCTAAACCCCATTATAAAAATCAATTACTTTTAAAAACCCGTGAAGCAAAGGCAGTGAAAGAGAGAGAAATTCTTACAAAATTCGTTCAGGGGCTGTGATGCCACCTGGGTTGAACATATCTAGACCCACAGCTGATTGAGACATAAGGGTGGACACTCCTGGGGCTGAGAGGTTTGGTGAGGTTGGGTGAGCAAACGCAGACCCTTTAATGTAATACTGCGTGGTACCCATCCCATGGGTCCCAAATCTCCAGGTTCAAGGGCACCTTCCTACATCGAAAACATGCATGAGAAACCCAGAAGATGGTACACCGTGTGATCGGGAAAGGTTTCTAAAACGCACCTCATTTCTCATCTCCTTGTGCTCGGGTTCGCCATTCCAGCCGCTTTCCTAGCAATCTCCCTCCTTGGAGAATCAGCACCTTTTACCTCCTGTTCCGTACAGGTTGCTATTTGTCCTGAGGAGGAACGGGAAGAGGGGGAACCAATGAGAGACTAGCTCTAGGTCTTGGGACAGGCACAGCTCACTCTATTTTCCCATCAGGAAGAAGAATTAACCACAGTCTCAGCCTGCCGCCCGGAAGGAGAATAGGGCCTGAAGCAATCCTGCGCTTTTGCGGCCAGCTCCCAAGAAAGCGAGTTGAAAAATGGAGCTCAGGGGCACTGCAATTCACAAACCTGCAGAGTTATAAATGATAACTCTCGTCCCCAAATATACTGTGGGATGGCAACGAAGAGGATTTGAAAGCAAGGCAGAATTGCAGGAAACAGGTTTCAGGAGGGAGATTCGAATCGCCTTTAAAGCACAGGAAAAGCGGCAAAACCTCGACAATGATGCCCTTGGCCAAAAAGGGCGTATGCGTTTTTTCCTGAATATATTCAGGAAAAAACGCATACGCCCTTTTTGGCCAACCAAGCAACATGCAAAGGCAAATCAGCCCTACAAAGAAGTCTCGCTTCCCATCGGTCAAAAGGGCCATGCTGAATAAAGTGTCAAAACCAGAAATGCAGGACAGGCCATGGAGAAACGGGAGCCTTGCTACGCTGATGGGCGGGATGTAAATTGCCAACAGCCACTCTGGAGAGGTGTACGGTGTGTCTTGAAACATCTAAAACACTCAGCTTAGAGAGCATAGGGCACTTCCACTCGTTGGCGTATAAATTGGGAAAACTAAAAATCAGCAAGATACAGGCACCCCAAAGTTTAGGGCTGCTCTGTTGACAAGAATCTCCACTTCGTTACACCTTAAATATCCCAGGAAAGAGAAAAATGGATACAGAAGTTGTGGTCCTTATGTACAATGGAATATCACTCAGCCATGAAATCTAGGTCATAAGGCTCCTAGCAGCATGATGAGTGGATTTAGGTACGACGATTCTACGTGAAATAAGTCACACAGAAAAAGACACTTATCATAAGATATCACTTATAGAGTGAATGTAAAAACCGCTACACTTGAACTGAATTACAAAACAGAAGAGAGTCACACGTTTAGAAAACACACTATGGCTGCTTAACGGGAAAGGTGAGGTGGGGTGATGCATAAAACAAGGGTTTCAAATTAGCTCAGATACCGTTCCATAAACCCAATATATAATAGACAAGACCTACTCCTTGCTCCGTGAACGGGACTCAACACCACCTATTCACCGCCCCAGAATATATCTGACTAGTAAGAATCTTAAAACCTATGTGTTGATATCTCTCTGTAAGTGAGGCAAGTGGGTGTAAAGCGGCATACACACAGCTCTGAAAAGCAGCTAAACCCCATTATAAAAATCAATTACTTTTAAAAACCCGTGAAGCAAAGACAGTGAAAGAGAGAGAAATTCTTACAAAATTCGTTCAGGGGCTGTGATGCCACCTGGGTTGACCATATCTAGACCCACAGCTGATTGAGACATAAGGGTGGACACTCCTGGGGCTGAGAGGTTTGGTGAGGTTGGGTGAGCAAACGCAGACCCTTTAAAGTAATACTGCGTGGTACCCATCCCATGGGTCCCAAATCTCCAGGTTCAAGGGCACCTTCCTACATCGAAAACATGCATGAGAAACCCAGAAGATGGTACACCGTGTGATCGGGAAAGATTTCTAAAACGCACCTCTTTTCTCATCTCCTTGTGCTCGGGTACGTCATTCCAGCCGCTTTCCTAGCAATCTCCCTCCTTGGAGAATCAGCACCTTTAACCTCCTGTTCCGTACAGGTTGCTATTGGTCCTGAGGAGGAACGGGAAGAGGGGGAACCAATGAGAGACTAGCTCTAGGTCTTGGGACAGGCACAGCTCACTCTATTTTCCCATCAGGAAGAAGAATTAACCACAGGCTCAGCCTGCCAGCCGGAAGCCGAATAGGACCTGAAGCAATCCTGCGCTTTTGCGGCCAGCTCCCAAGAAAGCGAGTTGAAAAATGGAGCTCAGGGGCACTGCAATTCACAGACCTGCAGAGTTATAAATGATAACTCTCGTCCCCAAATATACTGTGGGATGGCAACCAAGAGGATTTGAAAGCAAGGCAGAATTGCAGGAAACAGGTTTCAGGAGGGAGATTCGAATCGCCTTTAAAGCACAGGAAAAGCGGCAAAACCTCGACAATGATGCCCTTGGCCAAAAAGGGCGTACGCGTTTTTCCTGAATATATTCAGGAAAAAACGCATACGCCCTTTTTGGCCAACCAAGCAACCTGCAAAGGCAAATCAGCGCTACAAAGAAGTCTCGCTTCCCATCGGTCAAAAGGGCCATTCTGAATAAAGTGTCAAAACCAGAAATGCAGGACAGGCCATGGAAAAACGGGAGCCATGCTACGCTGATGGGCGGGATGTAAATTGCCAACAGCCACTCTGGAGAGGTGTACAGTGTGTCTTGAAACATCTAAAAAACTCAGCTTAGAGAGCATAGGGCACTTCCACTCGTGGGCGTATAAATTGGGAAAACTAAAAATCAGCAAGACACAGGCACCCCAAAGTTTAGGGCTGCTCTGTTGACAACAACCTCCACTTCGTTACACCTTAAATATCCTAGGAAAGAGAAAAATTGATAAAGAAGTTGTGGTCCTTATGTACAATGGAATATCACTCAGCCATGAAATCTACGTCATAAGGCTCTTAGCAGCATGATGAGTGGATTTAGGTACGACGATTCTACGTGAAATCAGTCACACAGAAAAAGACACTTATCATAAGATATCAGTTATAGAGGGAATGTAAAAACCGCTACACTTGAACGGAATTACAAAACAGAAGAGAGTCACACGTTTAGAAAACACACTATGGCTGCTTAACGGGAAAGGTGAGTTGGGGTGATGCATAAAACCAGGGTTTCAAATTAGCTCAGATACCGTTCCATAAACCCAATATGTAATAGACAAGACCTACTCCTTGCTCAGTGAACGGGACTCAGCACCACCTATTCACCGCCCAAGAATATATCTGACTAGTAAGAAACTTAAAACCTATGTGTTGATATCTCTCTGTAAGTGAGGCAAGTGGGTGTAAAGCGGCATACACACAGCTCTGAAGAGCAGCTAAACCCCATTATAAAAATCAATTACTTTTAAAAACCCGTGAAGCATAGACAGTGAAAGAGAGAGAAATTCTTACAAAATTCGTTCAGGGGCTGTGATGCCCCCTGGGTTGACCATATCTAGACCCACAGCTGATTGAGACATAAGGGTGGACACTCCTGGGGCTGAGAGGTTTGGTGAGGTTGGGTGAGCAAACGCAGACCCTTTAAAGTAATACTGCGTGGTACCCATCCCATGGGTCCCAAATCTCCAGGTTCAAGGGCACCTTCCTACATCGAAAACATGCATGAGAAACCCAGAAGATGGTACACCGTGTGATCGGGAAAGGTTTCTAAAACGCACCTCATTTCTCATCTCCTTGTGCTCGGGTTCGCCATTCCAGCCGCTTTCCTAGCAATCTCCCTCCTTGGAGAATCAGCACCTTTAACCTCCTGTTCCGTACAGGTTGCTATTTGTCCTGAGGAGGAACGGGAAGAGGGGGAACCAATGAGAGACTAGCTCTAGGTCTTGGGACAGGCACAGCTCAGTCTATTTTCCCATCAGGAAGAAGAATTAACCACAGGCTCAGCCTGCCAGCCGGAAGCCGAATACGGCCTGAAGCATTCCTGCGCTTTTGAGGCCAGCTCCCAAGAAAGCCAGTTGAAAAATGGAGCTCAGGGGCACTGCAATTCACAAACCTGCAGAGTTATAAATGATAACTCTCGTCCACAAATATACTGTGGGATGGCAACGAAGAGGGTTTGAAAGCAAGGCAGAATTGTAGGAAACAGGTTTCAGGAGGGAGATTCGAATCGCCTTTAAAGCACAGGAAAAGCGGGCAAGCCTCGACAATGATGCCCTTGGCCAAAAAGGGCGTATGCGTTTTTTCCTGAATATATTCAGGAAAAAACGCATACGCCCTTTTTGGCCAACCAAGCAACCTGCAAAGGCAAATCAGCGCTACAAAGAAGTCTCGCTTCCCATCGGTCAAAAGGGCCATGCTGAATAAAGTGTCAAAACCAGAAATGCAGGACAGGCCATGGAGAAACGGGAGCCTTGCTACGCTGATGGGCGGGATGTAAATAGCCAACAGCCACTCTGGAGAGGTGTACGGTGTGTCTTGAAACATCTAAAAAACTCAGCTTAGAGAGCATAGGGCACTTCCACTCGTGGGCGTATAAATTGGGAAAACTAAAAATCAGCAAGACACAGGCACCCCAAAGTTTAGGGCTGCTCTGTTGACAAGAACCTCCACTTCGTTACACCTTAAATAACCGAGAAAAGAGAAAAATGGATAAAGAAGTTGTGGTCCTTATGTACAATGGAATATCACTCAGCCATGAAATCTACGTCATAAGGCTCGTAGCAGCATGATGAGTGGATTTAGGTACGACGATTCTACGTGAAATCAGTCACGCAGAAAAAGACACTTATCATAAGATATCACTTATAGAGGGAAAGTAAAAACCGCTACACTTGAACTGAATTACAAAACAGAAGAGAGTCACACGTTTAGAAAACACACTATGGCTGCTTAACGGGAAAGGTGAGTTGGGGTGATGCATAAAACCAGGGTTTCAAATTAGCTCAGATACCGTTCCATAAACCCAGTATGTAATAGACAAGACCTACTCCTTGCTCAGTGAACGGGACTCAACACCACCTATTCACCGCCCAAGAATATATCTGAGTAGTAAGAATCTTAAAACCTATGTGTTGATATCTCTCTGTAAGTGAGGCAAGTGCGTGTAAAGCGGCATACACACAGCTCTGAAAAGCAGCTAAACCCCATTATAAAAATCAATTACTTTTAAAAACCCGTGAAGCAAAGACAGTGAAAGAGAGAGAAATTCTTACAAAATTCGTTCAGGGGCTGTGATGCCACCTGGGTTGACCATATCTAGACCCACAGCTGATTGAGACATAAGGGTGGACACTCCTGGGGCTGAGAGGTTTGGTGAGGTTGGGTGAGCAAACGCAGACCCTTTAAAGTAATACTGCGTGGTACCCATCCCATGGGTCCCAAATCTCCAGGTTCAAGGGCACCTTCCTACATCGAAAACATGCATGAGAAACACAGAAGATGGTACACCGTGTGATCGGGAAAGGTTTCTAAAACGCACCTCATTTCTCATCTCCTTGTGCTCGGGTTCGCCATTCCAGCCGCTTTCCTAGCAATCTTCCTCCTTCGAGAATCAGCACCTTTAACCTCCTGTTCCGTACAGGTTGCTATTTGTCCTGAGGAGGAACGGGAAGAGGGGGAACCAATGAGAGACTAGCTCTAGGTCTTGGGACAGGCACAGCTCACTCTATTTTCCCATCAGGAAGAAGAATTAACCACAGGCTCAGCCTGCCGCCCGGAAGGAGAATAGGGCCTGAAGCAATCCTGCGCTTTTGCGGCCAGCTCCCAAGAAAGCGAGTTGAAAAATGGAGCTCAGGGTCACTGCAATTCACAAACCTGCAGAGTTATAAATGATAACTCTCGTCCACAAATATACTGTGGGATGGCAACGAAGAGGATTTGAAAGCAAGGCAGAACTGCAGGAAACAGGTTTCAGGAGGGAGATTCGAATCGCCTTTAAAGCACAGGAAAAGCGGCAAAACCTCGACAATGATGCCCTTGGCCAAAAAGGGCGTACGCGTTTTTCCTGAATATATTCAGGAAAAAACGCATACGCCCTTTTTGGCCAACCAAGCAACCTGCAAAGGCAAATCAGCGCTACAAAGAAGTCTCGCTTCCCATCGGTCAAAAGGGCCATGCTGAATAAAGTGTCAAAACCAGAAATGCAGGACAGGCCATGGAGAAACGGGAGCCTTGCTACGCTGATGGGCGGGATGTAAATTGCCAACAGCCACTCTGGAGAGGTGTACGGTGTGTCTTGAAACATCTAAAAAACTCACCTTAGAGAGCATAGGGCACTTCCACTCGTGGGCGTATAAATTGGGAAAACTAAAAATCAGCAAGACACAGGCACCCCAAAGTTTAGGGCTGCTCTGTTGACAAGAACCTCCACTTCGTTACACCTTAAATATCCCAGAAAAGAGAAAAATGGATAAAGAAGTTGTGGTCCTTATGTACAATGGAATATCACTCAGCCATGAAATCTAGGTCATAAGGCTCCTAGCAGCATGATGAGTGGATTTAGGTACGACGATTCTACGTGAAATCAGTCACACAGAAAAAGACACTTATCATAAGATATCAGTTATAGAGGGAATGTAAAAACCGCTACACTTGAACTGAATTACAAAACAGAAGAGAGTCACACGTTTAGAAAACACACTATGGCTGCTTAACGGGAAAGGTGAGTTGGGGTGATGCATAAAACCAGGGTTTCAAATTAGCTCAGATACCGTTCCATAAACCCAATATGTAATAGACAAGACCTACTCCTTGCTCAGTGAACGGGACTCAGCACCACCTATTCACCGCCCAAGAATATATCTGACTAGTAAGAAACTTAAAACCTATGTGTTGATATCTCTCTGTAAGTGAGGCACGTGGGTGTAAAGCGGCATACACACAGCTCTGAAGAGCAGCTAAACCCCATTATAAAAATCAATTACTTTTAAAAACCCGTGAAGCAAAGACAGTGAAAGAGAGAGAAATTCTTACAAAATTCGTTCAGGGGCTGTGATGCCACCTGGGTTGACCATATCTAGACCCACAGCTGATTGAGACATAAGGGTGGACACTCCTGGGGCTGAGAGGTTTGGTGAGGTTGGGTGAGCAAACGCAGACCCTTTAAAGTAATACTGCGTGGTACCCATCCCATGGGTCCCAAATCTCCAGGTTCAAGGGCACCTTCCTACATCGAAAACATGCATGAGAAACCCAGAAGATGGTACACCGTGTGATCGGGAAAGGTTTCTAAAACGCACCTCATTTCTCATCTCCTTGTGCTCGGGTTCGCGATTCCAGCCGCTTTCCTAGCAATCTCCCTCCTTGGAGAATCAGCACCTTTAACCTCCTGTTCCGTACAGGTTGCTATTTGTCCTGAGGAGGAACGGAAAGAGGGGGAACCAATGAGAGACTAGCTCTAGGTCTTGGGACAGGCACAGCTCAGTCTATTATCCCATCAGGAAGAAGAATTAACCACAGGCTCAGCCTGCCAGCCGGAAGCCGAATAGGACCTGAAGCAATCCTGCGCTTTTGAGGCCAGCTCCCAAGAAAGCCAGTTGAAAAATGGAGCTCAGGGGCACTGCAATTCACAAACCTGCAGAGTTATAAATGATAACTCTCGTCCACAAATATATTGAGGGAAGGCAACGAAGAGGATTTGAAAGCAAGGCAGAATTGTAGGAAACAGATTTCAGGAGGGAGATTCGAATCGCATTTAAAGCACAGGAAAAGCGGCAAAACCTCGACAATGATGCCCTTGGCCATAAAGGGCGTATGCGTTTTTTCCTGAATATATTCAGGAAAAAACGCATACGCCCTTTTTGGCCAACCAAGCAACCTGCAAAGGCAAATCAGCGCTACAAAGAAGTCTCGCTTCCCATCGGTCAAAAGGGCCATGCTGAATAAAGTGTCAAAACCAGAAATGCAGGACAGGCCATGGAGAAACGGGAGCCTTGCTACGCTGATGGGCGGGATGTAAATTGCCAACAGCCACTCTGGAGAGGTGTACGGTGTGTCTTGAAACATCTAAAAAACTCAGCTTAGAGAGCATAGGGCACTTCCACTCGTGGGCGTATAAATTGGGAAAACTAAAAATCAGCAAGACACAGGCACCCCAAAGTTTAGGGCTGCTCTGTTGACAACAACCTCCACTTCGTTACACCTTAAATATCCCAGGAAAGAGAAAAATGGATAAAGAAGTTGTGGTCCTTATGTACAATGGAATATCACTCAGCCATGAAATCTACGTCATAAGGCTCGTAGCAGCATGATGAGTGGATTTAGGTACGACGATTCTACGTGAAATCAGTCACACAGAAAAAGACACTTATCATAAGATATCACCTATAGAGGGAAAGTAAAAACCGCTACACTTGAACTGAATTACAAAACAGAAGAGAGTCACACGTTTAGAAAACACACTATGGCTGCTTAACGGGAAAGGTGAGTTGGGGTGATGCATAAAACCAGGGTTTCAAATTAGCTCAGATACCGTTCCATAGACCCAATATGTAATAGACAAGACCTACTCCTTGCTCAGTGAACGGGACTCAGCACCACCTATTCACCGCCCAAGAATATATCTGACTAGTAAGAAACTTAAAACCTATGTGTTGATATCTCTCTGTAAGTGAGGCAAGTGGGTGTAAAGCAGCATACACACAGCTCTGAAGAGCAGCTAAACCCCATTATAAAAATCAATTACTTTTAAAAACCCGTGAAGCAAAGACAGTGAAAGAGAGAGAAATTCTTACAAAATTCGTTCAGGGGCTGTGATGCCACCTGGCTTGACCATATCTAGACCCACAGCTGATTGAGACATAAGGGTGGACACTCCTGGGGCTGAGAGGTTTGGTGAGGTTGGGTGAGCAAACGCAGACCCTTGAAAGTAATGCTGCGTGGTACCCATCCCATGGGTCCCAAATCTCCAGGTTCAAGGGCACCTTCCTACATCGAAAACATGCATGAGAAACCCAGAAGATGGTACACCGTGTGATCGGGAAAGATTTCTAAAACGCACCTCATTTCTCATCTCCTTGTGCTCGGGTTCGCCATTCCAGCCGCTTTCCTAGCAATCTTCCTCCTTGGAGAATCAGCACCTTTAACCTCCTGTTCCGTACAGGTTGCTATTTGTCCTGAGGAGGAACGGGAAGAGGGGGAACCAATGAGAGACTAGCTCTAGGTCTTGGGACAGGCACAGCTCACTCTATTTTCCCATCAGGAAGAAGAATTAACCACAGGCTCAGCCTGCCAGCCGGAAGCCGAATAGGGCCTGAAGCAATCCTGAGCTTTTGCGGCCAGCTCCCAAGAAAGCGAGTTGAAAAATGGACCTCAGGGGCACTGCAATTCACAAACCTGCAGAGTTATAAATGATAACTCTCGTCCCCAAATATACTGTGGGATGGCAACGAAGAGGATTTGAAAGCAAGGCAGAATTGCAGGAAACAGGTTTCAGGAGGGAGATTCGAATCGCCTTTAAAGCACAGGAAAAGCGGCAAAACCTCGACAATGATGCCCTTGGCCAAAAAGGGCGTACGCGTTTTTCCTGAATATATTCAGGAAAAAACGCATACGCCCTTTTTGGCCAACCAAGCAACCTGCAAAGGCAAATCAGCGCTACAAAGAAGTCTCGCTTCCCATCGGTCAAAAGGGCCATGCTGAATAAAGTGTCAAAACCAGAAATGCAGGACAGGCCATGGAGAAACGGGAGCCTTGCTACGCTGATGGGCGGGATGTAAATTGCCAACAGCCACTCTGGAGAGGTGTACAGTGTGTCTTGAAATATCTAAAAAACTCAGCTTAGAGAGCATAGGGCACTTCCACTCGTGGGCGTATAAATTGGGAAAACTAAAAATCAGCAAGACACAGGCACCCCAAAGTTTAGGGCTGCTCTGTTGACAAGAACCTCCACTTCGTTACACTTAAATATCCCAGGAAAGAGAAAAATGGATAAAGAAGTTGTGGTCCTTATGTACAATGGAATATCACTCAGCCATGAAATCTACGTCACAAGGCTCTTAGCAGCATGATGAGTGGATTTAGGTACGACGATTCTACGTGAAATCTGTCACACAGAAAAAGACACTTATCATAAGATATCACTTATAGAGGGAATGTAAAAACCGCTACACTTGAACTGAATTACAAAACAGAAGAGAGTCACACGTTTAGAAAACACACTATGGCTGCTTAACGGGAAAGGTGAGTTGGGGTGATGCATAAAACCAGGGTTTCAAATTAGCTCAGATACCGTTCCATAAACCCAGTATGTAATAGACAAGACCTACTCCTTGCTCAGTGAACGGGACTCAACACCACCTATTCACCGCCCAAGAATATATCTGACTAGTAAGAATCTTAAAACCTATGTGTTGATATCTCTCTGTAAGTGAGGCAAGTGCGTGTAAAGCGGCATACACACAGCTCTGAAAAGCAGCTAAACCCCATTATAAAAATCAATTACTTTTAAAAACCCGTGAAGCAAAGACAGTGAAAGAGAGAGAAATTCTTACAAAATTCGTTCAGGGGCTGTGATGCCACCTGGGTTGACCATATCTAGACCCACAGCAGATTGAGACATAAGGGTGGACACTCCTGGGGCTGAGAGGTTTGGTGAGGTTGGGTGAGCAAACGCAGACCCTTTAAAGTAATACTGCGTGGTACCCATCCCATGGGTCCCAAATCTCCAGGTTCAAGGGCACCTTCCGACATCGAAAACATGCATGAGAAACCCAGAAGATGGTACACCGTGTGATCGGGAAAGGTTTCTAAAACGCACCTCATTTCTCATCTCCTTGTGCTCGGGTTCGCCATTCCAGCCGCTTTCCTAGCAATCTCCCTCCTTGGAGAATCAGCACCTTTAACCTCCTGTTCCGTACAGGTTGCTATTTGTCCTGAGGAGGAACGGGAAGAGGGGGAACCAATGAGAGACTAGCTCTAGGTCTTGGGACAGGCACAGCTCACTCTATTTTCCCATTAGGAAGAAGAATTAACCACAGGCTCAGCCTGCCAGCCGGAAGCCGAATAGGGCCTGAAGCAATCCTGAGCTTTTGCGGCCAGCTCCCAAGAAAGCGAGTTGAAAAATGGACCTCAGGGGCACTGCAATTCACAAACCTGCAGAGTTATAAATGATAACTCTCGTCCACAAATATATTGAGGGAAGGCAACGAAGAGGATTTGAAAGCAAGGCAGAATTGTAGGAAACATATTTCAAGAGGGAGATTCGAATCGCCTTTAAAGCACAGGAAAAGCGGACAAACCTTGACAATGATGCCCTTGGCCAAAAAGGGCGTATGCGTTTTTTCCTGAATATATTCAGGAAAAAACGCATACGCCCTTTTTGGCCAACCAAGCAACCTGCAAAGGCAAATCAGTGCTACAAAGAAGTCTCGCTTCCCATCGGTCAAAAGGGCCATGCTGAATAAAGTGTCAAAACCAGAAATGCAGGACAGGCCATGGAGAAACGGGAGCCTTGCTACGCTGATGGGCGGGATGTAAATTGCCAACAGCCACTCTGGAGAGGTGTACGGTGTGTCTTGAAACATCTAAAAAACTCAGCTTAGAGAGCATAGGGCACTTCCACTCGTGGGCGTATAAATTGGGAAAACTAAAAATCAGCAAGATACAGGCACCCCAAACTTTAGGGCTGCTCTGTTGACAAGAACCTCCACTTCGTTACACCTTAAATATCCCAGGAAAGAGAAAAATGGATAAAGAAGTTGTGGTCCTTATGTACAATGGAATATCACTCAGCCATGAAATCTAGGTCATAAGGCTCCTAGCAGCATGATGAGTGGATTTAGGTACGACAATTCTACGTGAAATAAGTCACACAGAAAAAGACACTTATCATAAGATATCACTTATAGAGGGAATGTAAAAACCGCTACACTTGAACTGAATTACAAAACAGAAGAGAGTCACACGTTTAGAAAACACACTATGGCTGCTTAACGGGAAAGGTGAGGTGGGGTGATGCATAAAACCAGGGTTTCAAATTAGCTCAGATACCGTTCCATAAACCCAATATGTAATAGAAAAGACCTACTCCTTGCTCCGTGAACGGGACTCAACACCACCTATTCACCGCCCAAGAATATATCTGACTAGTAAGAATCTTAAAACCTATGTGTTGATATCTCTCTGTAAGTGAGGCAAGTGGGTGTAAAGCGGCATACACACAGTTCTGAAAAGCAGCTAAACCCCATTATAAAAATCAATTACTTTTAAAAACCCGTGAAGCAAAGACAGTGAAAGAGAGAGAAATTCTTACAAAATTCGTTCAGGGGCTGTGATGCCACCTGGGTTGACCATATCTAGACCCACAGCTGATTGAGACATAAGGGTGGACATTCCTGGGGCTGAGAGGTTTGGTGAGGTTGGGTGAGCAAACGCAGACCCTTTAAAGTAATACTGCGTGGTACCCATCCCATGGGTCCCAAATCTCCAGGTTCAAGGGCACCTTCCTACATCGAAAACATGCATGAGAAACCCAGAAGATGGTACACCGTGTGATCGGGAAAGGTTTCTAAAACGCACCTCATTTCTCATCTCCTTGTGCTCGGGTTCGCCATTCCAGCCGCTTTCCTAGCAATCTTCCTCCTTGGAGAATCAGCACCTTTAACCTCCTGTTCCGTACAGGTTGCTATATGTCCTGAGGAGGAACGGGAAGAGGGGGAACCAATGAGAGAGTAGCTCTAGGTCTTGGGACAGGCACAGCTCACTCTATTTTCCCATCAGGAAGAAGAATTAACCACAGGCTCAGCCTGCCGCCCGGAAGGAGAATAGGGCCTGAAGCAATCCTGCGCTTTTGCGGCCAGCTCACAAGAAAGCGAGTTGAAAAATGGAGCTCAGGGGAACTGCAATTCACAAACCTGCAGAGTTATAAATGATAACTCTCGTCCACAAATATACTGTGGGAAGGCAACGAAGAGGATTTGAAAGCAAGGCAGAATTGCAGGAAACAGGATTCAGGAGGGAGATTCGAATCGCCTTTAAAGCACAGGAAAAGCGGCAAAACCTCGACAATGATGCCCTTGGCCAAAAAGGGCGTATGCGTTTTTCCTGAATATATTCAGGAAAAAACGCATACGCCCTTTTTGGCCAACCAAGCAACCTGCAAAGGCAAATCAGCGCTACAAAGAAGTCTCGCTTCCCATCGGTCAAAAGGGCCATGCTGAATAAAGTGTCAAAACCAGAAACGCAGGACAGGCCATGGAGAAACGGGAGCCTTGCTACGCTGATGGGCGGGATGTAAATTGCCAACAGCCACTCTGGAGAGGTGTACGGTGTGTCTTGAAACATCTAAAAAACTCAGCTTAGAGAGCATAGGGCACTTCCACTCGTGGGCGTATAAATTGGGAAAACTAAAAATCAGCAAGACACAGGCACCCCAAAGTTTAGGGCTGCTCTGTTGACAACAACCTCCACTTCGTTACACCTTAAATATCCCAGGAAAGAGAAAAATGGATAAAGAAGTTGTGGTCCTTATGTACAATGGAATATCACTCAGCCATGAAATCTACGTCATAAGGCTCTTAGCAGCATGATGAGTGGATTTAGGTACGACGATTCTACGTGAAATCAGTCACACAGAAAAAGACACTTATCATAAGATATCACTTATAGAGGGAATGTAAAAACTGCTACACTTGAACTGAATTACAAAACAGAAGAGAGTCACACGTTTAGAAAACACACTATGGCTGCTTAACGGGAAAGGTGAGTTGGGGTGATGCATAAAACCAGGGTTTCAAATTAGCTCAGATACCGTTCCATAAACCCAATATGTAATAGACAAGACCTACTCCTTGCTCAGTGAACGGGACTCAGCACCACCTATTCACCGCCCAAGAATATATCTGACTAGTAAGAAACTTAAAACCTATGTGTTGATATCTCTCTGTAAGTGAGGCAAGTGGGTGTAAAGCAGCATACACACAGCTCTGAAGAGCAGCTAAACCCCATTATAAAAATCAATTACTTTTAAAAACCCTTGAAGCAAAGACAGTGAAAGAGAGAGAAATTCTTACAAAATTCGTTCAGGGGCTGTGATGCCACCTGGGTTGACCATATCTAGACCCACAGCTGATTGAGACATAAGGGTGGACACTCCTGGGGCTGAGAGGTTTGGTGAGGTTGGGTGAGCAAACGCAGACCCTTTAAAGTAATACTGCGTGGTACCCATCCCATGGGTCCCAAATCTCCAGGTTCAAGGGCACCTTCCTACATCGAAAACATGCATGAGAAACCCAGAAGATGGTACACCGTGTGATCGGGAAAGGTTTCTAAAACGCACCTCATTTCTCATCTCCTTGTGCTCGGGTTCGCCATTCCAGCCGCTTTCCTAGCAATCTCCCTCCTTGGAGAATCAGCACCTTTAATCTCCTGTTCCGTACAGGTTGCTATTTGTCCTGAGGAGGAACGGGAAGAGGGGGAACCAATGAGAGACTAGCTCTAGGTCTTGGGACAGGCACAGCTCAGTCTATTTTCCCATCAGGAAGAAGAATTAACCACAGGCTCAGCCTGCCAGCCAGAAGCCGAATAGGGCCTGAAGCAATCCTGCGCTTTTGAGGCCAGCTCCCAAGAAAGCGAGTTGAAAAATGGAGCTCAGGGGCACTGCAATTCACAAACCTGCAGAGTTATAAATGATTACTCTCGTCCACAAATATATTGAGGGAAGGCAACGAAGAGGATTTGAAAGCAAGGCAGAATTGTAGGAAACAGATTTCAGGAGGGAGATTCGAATCGCCTTTAAAGCACAGGAAAAGCGGCAAAACCTCGACAATGATGCCCTTGGCCAAAAAGGGCGTATGCGTTTTTCCTGAATATATTCAGGAAAAAACGCTTACGCCCTTTTTGGCCAACCAAGCAACCTGCAAAGGCAAATCAGCGCTACAAAGAAGTCTCGCTTCCCATCGGTCAAAAGGGCCATGCTGAATAAAGTGTCAAAACCAGAAATGCAGGACAGGCCATGGAGAAACGGGAGCCTTGCTACGCTGATGTGCGGGATGTAAATTGCCAACAGCCACTCTGGAGAGGTGTACGGTGTGTCTTGAAACATCTAAAAAACTCAGCTTAGAGAGCATAGGGCACTTCCACTCGTGGGCGTATAAGTTGGGAAAACTAAAAATCAGCAAGATACAGGCACCCCAAAGTTTAGGGCTGCTCTGTTGACAAGAACCTCCACTTCGTTACAACTTAAATATCCCAGGAAAGAGAAAAATGGATAAAAAAGTTGTGGTCCTTATGTACAATGGAATATCACTCAGCCATGAAATCAGCGTCATTAGGGTAGTAGCAGCATGATGAGTGGATTTAGGTATGACGATTCGACGTGAAATAAGTCACACAGAAAAAGACACTTATCATAAGATATCACTTATAGAGGGAATGTAAAAACCGCTACACTTGAACTGAATTACAAAACAGAAGAGAGTCACACGTTTAGAAAACACACTATGGCTGCTTAACGGGAAAGGTGAGGTGGGGTGATGCATAAAACCAGCATTTCACATTAGTTCAGATACCGTTCCATGAACCCAATATGTAATAGACAAGACCTACTCCTTGCTCAGTGAACGGGACTCAACACCCCCTATTCACCGCCCAAGAATATGTCTGACTAGTAAGAATCTTAAAACCTATGTATTGAAATCTCTCTGTAAGTGAGGCAAGTGGGTGTAAAGCGGCATACACAGAGCTCTGAAAAGCAGCTAAACCCCATTATAAAAATCAATTATTTTTAAAATCCCGTGAAACAAAGACAGTGAAAGAGAGAGAAATTCTTACAAAATTCGTTCAGGGGCTGTGATGCCACCTGGGTTGACCATATCTAGACCCACAGCTGATTGAGACATAAGGGTGGACCCCTTTCGGGGCTTAGAGGTTTGGTGAGGTTGGGTGAGCAAACGCAGACCCTTTAAAATAATACTGCGTGGTACCCATCCCATGGGTCCCAAATCTCCAGGTTCAAGGGCATCTTCCTACATCGAAAACATGCATGAGAAACCCAGAAGATGGTAAACCGTGTGATCGGGAAAGGTTTCTAAAACGCACCTCATTTCTCATCTCCTTGTGCTCGGGTTCACCATTCCAGCCGCTTTCCTAGCAAACTCCCTCCTTGGAGAATCAGCACCTTTAACCTCCTATTCCGTACAAGTTGCAATTTGTCCTGAGGATGAACGGGAAGAGGGGGAACCATTGAGAGAGTAGCTCTAGGTGTTGGCACAGGCACAGAACACTCTATTTTCCCATCAGAAAGAAGAATTAACCACAGGCTCAGCCTGCCGCCCGGAAGCAGAATAGGGCCTGAAGCAATCCTGCGCTTTTGCGGCCAGCTCCCAAGAAAGCGAGTTGAAAAATGGAGCTCAGGGGCACTGCAATTCACAAACCTACAGAGTTATAAATGATAACTCTCGTCCACAAATATATTGAGGGAAGGCAACGAAGAGGATTTGAATGCAAGGCAGAATTGCAGGAAACAGGTTTCAGGAGGGAGATTCGAATCGCCTTTAAAGCACAAGAAAAGCGGCAAAACCTCGACAATGATGCCCTTGGCCAAAAAGGACTTATGTGATTTTCCTTAATATATTCAGGAAAAAACGCATACGCCCTTTTTGGCCAACCAAGCAACCTGCAAAGTCAAATCAGCGCTACAAAGAAGTCTCGCTTCCCATCGGTCAAAAGGGCCATGCTGAATACAGTGTCAAAACCAGCAATGCAGGACAGGCCATGGAGAAACGGCAGCCTTGCTAGGCTGATGGGCGGGATGTAAATTGCCAACAGCCACTCTGGAGAGGTGTACGGTGTGTCTTGAAACATCTAAAAAACTCAGCTTAGAGAGCATAAGGCACTTCCACTCATGGGCGTATAAATTGGGAAAACTAAAAATCAGCAAGACACAGGCACCCCAAAGTTTAGGGCTGCTCTGTTGACAAGAACCTCCACTTCGTTACACCTTAAATATCCCAGGAAAGAGAAAAATGGATAAAAAAGTTGTGGTCCTTATGTACAATGGAATATCACTCAGCCATGAAATCTACGTCATAAGGCTAGTAGCAGCATGATGAGTGGATTTAGGTACGACGATTCTACGTGAAATCAGTCACACAGAAAAAGACACTTATCATAAGATATCACTTATAGAGGGAATGTAAAAACCGCTACCTTTGAACTGCATTACAAAACAGAAGAGAGTCACACGTTTAGAAAACGCACTATGGCTGCTTAACGGAAAAGGTGAGGTGGGGTGATGCATAAAACCAGGGTTTCAAATTAGCTCAGATACCGTTCCATAAACCCAATATGTAATAGACAAGTCCTACTCCTTGCTCAGTGAACGGGACTCAACACCCCCTATTCACCGCCCAAGAATATATCTGACTAGTAAGAATCTTAAAACCTATGTATTGAAATCTCTCTGTAAGTGACTCAAGTGGGTGTAAAGCGGCATAAACACAGCAGTGAAAAGCAGCTAAACCCCATTATAAAAATCAATTACTTTTAAAAACCCGTGAAGCAAAGACACTGAAAGAGAGAGAAATTCTTACAAAATTCGTTCAGGGGCTGTGATGCCACCTGGGTTGACCATATCTAGACCCACAGCTGATTGAGACATAAGGGTGGACACTCTTGGGGCTGAGAGGTTTGGTGAGGTTGGGTGAGCAAACGCAGACCCTTTAAAGCAATACTGCGTGGTACCCATCCCGTGGGTCCCAAATCTCCAGGTTCAAGGGCACCTTCCTACATCGAAAACATGCATGAGAAACCCAGAAGATGGTACACCGTGTGATCGGGAAAGGTTTCTAAAACGCACCTCATTTCTCACATCCTTGTGCTCGGGTTCGCCGTTCCAGCCGCTTTCCTAGCAATCTCCCTCCTTGGAGAATCAGCACCTTTAACCTCCTGTTCCGTACAGGTTGCAATTTGCCCTGAGGATGAACGGGAAGAGGGGGAACCAATGAGAGACTAGCTCTAGGTCTTGGGACAGGCACAGCTCACTCTATTTTCCCATCAGGAAGAAGAATTAACCACAGGCTCAGCCTGGCGCCCGGAAGCAGTATAGGGCCTGAAGCAATCCTGCGCTTTTGCGGCCAGCTCCCAAGAAAGCGATTTGAAAAATGGAGCTCAGGGGCACTGCAATTCCCAAACCTGCAGAGTTATAAATGATAACTCTCGTCCACAAATATACTGAGGGAAGGCAACGAAGAGGATTTGAATGCAAGGCAGAATTGCAGGAAACAGGTTTCAGGAGGGAGATTCGAATCGCCTTTAAAGCACAAGAAAAGCGGCAAAACCTCGACAATGATGCCCTTGGCCAAAAAGGACTTATGTGATTTTCCTTAATATATTCAGGAAAAAACGCATACGCCCTTTTTGGCCAACCAAGCAACCTGCAAAGTCAAATCAGCGCTACAAAGAAGTCTCGCTTCCCATCGGTCAAAAGGGCCATGCTGAATACAGTGTCAAAACCAGCAATGCAGGACAGGCCATGGAGAAACGGCAGCCTTGCTAGGCTGATGGGCGGGATGTAAATTGCCAACAGCCACTCTGGAGAGGTGTACGGTGTGTCTTGAAACATCTAAAAAACTCAGCTTAGAGAGCATAAGGCACTTCCACTCATGGGCGTATAAATTGGGAAAACTAAAAATCAGCAAGACACAGGCACCCCAAAGTTTAGGGCTGCTCTGTTGACAAGAACCTCCACTTCGTTACACCTTAAATATCCCAGGAAAGAGAAAAATGGATAAAAAAGTTGTGGTCCTTATGTACAATGGAATATCACTCAGCCATGAAATCTACGTCATAAGGCTAGTAGCAGCATGATGAGTGGATTTAGGTACGACGATTCTACGTGAAATAAGTCACACAGAAAAAGACACTTATCATAAGATATCACTTATAGAGGGAATGTAAAAACCGCTAACTTTGAACTGCATTACAAAACAGAAGAGAGTCACACGTTTAGAAAACGCACTATGGCTGCTTAACGGGAAAGGTGAGGTGGGGTGATGCATAAAACCAGGGTTTCAAATTAGCTCAGATACCGTTCCATAAACCCAATATGTAATAGACAAGACCTACTCCTTGCTCAGTGAACGGGACTCAGCACCACCTATTCACCGCCCAAGAATATATCTGACTAGTAAGAAACTTAAAACCTATGTGTTGATATCTCTCTGTAAGTGAGGCAAGTGGGTGTAAAGCAGCATACACACAGCTCTGAAGAGCAGCTAAACCCCATTGTAAAAATCAATTACTTTTAAAAACCCGTGAAGCAAAGACAGTGAAAGAGAGAGAAATTCTTACAAAATTCGTTCAGGGGCTGTGATGCCACCTGGCTTGACCATATCTAGACCCACAGCTGATTGAGACATAAGGGTGGACACTCCTGGGGCTGAGAGGTTTGGTGAGGTTGGGTGAGCAAACGCAGACCCTTGAAAGTAATGCTGCGTGGTACCCATCCCATGGGTCCCAAATCTCCAGGTTCAAGGGCACCTTCCTACATCGAAAACATGCATGAGAAACCCAGAAGATGGTACACCGTGTGATCGGGAAAGATTTCTAAAACGCACCTCATTTCTCATCTCCTTGTGCTCGGGTTCGCCATTCCAGCCGCTTTCCTAGCAATCTCCCTCCTTGGAGAATCAGCACCTTTAACCTCCTGTTCCGTACAGGTTGCTATTTGTCCTGAGGAGGAACGGGAAGAGGGGGAACCAATGAGAGACTAGCTCTAGGTCTTGGGACAGGCACAGCTCAGTCTATTTTCCCATCAGGAAGAAGAATTAACCACAGGCTCAGCCTACCAGCCGGAAGCCGAACAGGGCCTGAAGCAATCCTGCGCTTTTGAGGCCAGCTCCCAAGAAAGCGAGTTGAAAAATGGAGCTCAGGGGCACTGCAATTCACAAACCTGCAGAGTTATAAATGATAACTCTCGTCCACAAATATATTGAGGGAAGGCAACGAAGAGGATTTGAAAGCAAGGCAGAATTGTAGGAAACAGATTTCAGGAGGGAGATTCGAATCGCCTTTAAAGCACAGGAAAAGCGGCAAAACCTCGACAATGATGCCCTTGGCCAAAAAGGGCGTATGCGTTTTTTCCTGAATATATTCAGAAAAAAACGCATACGCCCTTTTTGGCCAACCAAGCAACCTGCAAAGGCAAATCAGCCCTACAAAGAAGTCTCGCTTCCCATCGGTCAAAAGGGCCATGCTGAATAAAGTGTCAAAACCAGAAATGCAGGACAGGCCATGGAGAAACGGGAGCCTTGCTACGCTGATGGGCGGGATGTAAATTGCCAACAGCCACTCTGGAGAGGTGTACGGTGTGTCTTGAAACATCTAAAAAACTCAGCTTAGAGAGCATAGGGCACTTCCACTCGTGGGCGTATAAGTTGGGAAAACTAAAAATCAGCAAGATACAGGCACCCCAAAGTTTAGGGCTGCTCTGTTGACAAGAACCTCCACTTCGTTACACCTTAAATATCCCAGAAAAGAGAAAAATGGATAAAGAAGTTGTGGTCCTTATGTACAATGGAATATCACTCAGCCATGAAATCTAGGTCATAAGGCTCCTAGCAGCATGATGAGTGGATTTAGGTACGACGATTCTACGTGAAATAAGTCACACAGAAAAAGACACTTATCATAAGATATCACTTATAGAGGGAATGTAAAAACCGCTACACTTGAACTGAATTACAAAACAGAAGAGAGTCACACGTTTAGAAAACACACTATGGCTGCTTAACGGGAAAGGTGAGTTGGGGTGATGCATAAAACCAGGGTTTCAAATTAGCTCAGATACCGTTCCATAAACCCAATATGTAATAGACAAGACCTACTCCTTGCTCAGTGAACAGGACTCAACACCACCTATTCACCACCCAAAAATATATCTGACTAGTAAGAATCTTAAAACCTATGTGTTGATATCTCTCTGTAAGTGAGGCAAGTGCGTGTAAAGCGGCATACACACAGCTCTGAAAAGCAGCTAAACCCCATTACAAAAATCAATTACTTTTAAAAACCCGTGAAGCAAAGACAGTGAAAGAGAGAGAAATTCTTACAAAATTCGTTCAGGGGCTGTGATGCCACCTGGGTTGACCATATCTAGACCCACATCTGATTGAGACATAAGGGTGGACACTCCTGGGGCTGAGAGGTTTGGTGAGGTTGGGTGAGCAAACGCAGACCCTTTAAAGTAATACTGCGTGGTACCCATCCCATGGGTCCCAAATCTCCAGGTTCAAGGGCACCTTCCTACATCGAAAACATGCATGAGAAACCCAGAAGATGGTACACCGTGTGATCGGGAAAGGTTTCTAAAACGCACCTCATTTCTCTTCTCCTTCTGCTCGGGTTCGCCATTCCAGCCGCTTTCCTAGCAATCTTCCTCCTTGGAGAATCAGCACCTTTAACCTCCTGTTCCGTACAGGTTGCTATTTGTCCTGAGGAGGAACGGGAAGAGGGGGAACCAATGAGAGACTAGCTCTAGGTCTTGGGACAGGCACAGCTCACTCTATTTTCCCATTAGGAAGAAGAATTAACCACAGGCTCAGCCTGCCAGCCGGAAGCCGAATAGGGCCTGAAGCAATCCTGCACTTTTGCGGCCAGCTCCCAAGAAAGCGAGTTGAAAAATGGAGCTCAGGGGCACTGCAATTCACAAACCTGCAGAGTTATAAATGATAACTCTCGTCCACAAATATACTGTGGGAAGGCAACGAAGAGGATTTGAAAGCAAGGCAGAATTGCAGGAAACAGGATTCAGGAGGGAGATTCGAATCGCCTTTAAAGCACAGGAAAAGCGGCAAAACCTCGACAATGATGCCCTTGGCCAAAAAGGGCGTATGCGTTTTTTCCTGAATATATTCAGGAAAAAACGCATACGCCCTTTTTGGCCAACCAAGCAACCTGCAAAGGCAAATCAGCGCTACAAAGAAGTCTCGCTTCCCATCGGTCAAAAGGGCCATGCTGAATAAAGTGTCAAAACCAGAAATGCAGGACAGGCCATGGAGAAACGGGAGCCTTGCTACGCTGATGGGCGGGATGTAAATTGCCAACAGCCACTCTGGAGAGGTGTACGGTGTGTCTTGAAACATCTAAAAAACTCACCTTAGAGAGCATAGGGCACTTCCACTCGTGGGCGTATAAATTGGGAAAACTAAAAATCAGCAAGACACAGGCACCCCAAAGTTTAGGGCTGCTCTGTTGACAACAACCTCCACTTCTTTACACCTTAAATATCCCAGGAAAGAGAAAAATGGATAAAGAAGTTGTGGTCCTTATGTACAATGGAATATCACTCAGCCATGAAATCTACGTCATAAGGCTCGTAGCAGCATGATGAGTGGATTTAGGTACGACGATTCTACGTGAAATCAGTCACACAGAAAAAGACACTTATCATAAGATATCACTTATAGAGGGAATGTAAAAACTGCTACACTTGAACTGAATTACAAAACAGAAGAGAGTCACACGTTTAGAAAACACACTATGGCTGCTTAACGGGAAAGGTGAGTTGGGGTGATGCATAAAACCAGGGTTTCAAATTAGCTCAGATACCGTTCCATAAACCCAATATGTAATAGACAAGACCTACTCCTTGCTCAGTGAACGGGACTCAACACCACCTATTCACCGCCCAAGAATATATCTGACTAGTAAGAATCTTAAAACCTATGTGTTGATATCTCTCTGTAAGTGAGGCAAGTGGGTGTAAAGCGGCATACACACAGCTCTGAAAAGCAGCTAAACCCCATTATAAAAATCAATTACTTTTAAAAACCCGTGAAGCAAAGACAGTGAAAGAGAGAGAAATTCTTACAAAATTCGTTCAGGGGCTGTGATGCCACCTGGGTTGACCATATCTAGACCCACAGCGGATTGAGACATAAGGGTGGACACTCCTGGGGCTGAGAGGTTTGGTGAGGTTGGGTGAGCAAACGCAGACCCTTTAAAGTAATACTGCGTGGTACCCATCCCATGGGTCCCAAATCTCCAGGTTCAAGGGCACCTTCCTACATCGAAAACATGCATGAGAAACCCAGAAGATGGTACACCGTGTGATCGGGAAAGGTTTCTAAAACGCACCTCATTTCTCATCTCCTTGTGCTCGGGTTCGCCATTCCAGCCGCTTTCCTAGCAATCTCCCTCCTTGGAGAATCAGCACCTTTAACCTCCTGTTCCGTACAGGTTGCTATTTGTCCTGAGGAGGAACGGGAAGAGGGGGAACCAATGAGAGACTAGCTCTAGGTCTTGGGACAGGCACAGCTCACTCTATTTTCCCATCAGGAAGAAGAATTAACCACAGTCTCAGCCTGCCGCCCGGAAGGAGAATAGGGCCTGAAGCAATCCTGCGCTTTTGCGGCCAGCTCCCAAGAAAGCGAGTTGAAAAATGGAGCTCAGGGGCACTGCAATTCACAAACCTGCAGAGTTATAAATGATAACTCTCGTCCCCAAATATACTGTGGGATGGCAACGAAGAGGATTTGAAAGCAAGGCAGAATTGCAGGAAACAGGTTTCAGGAGGGAGATTCGAATCGCCTTTAAAGCACAGGAAAAGCGGCAAAACCTCGACAATGATGCCCTTGGCCAAAAAGGGCGTACGCGTTTTTCCTGAATATATTCAGGAAAAAACGCGTACGCCCTTTTTGGCCAACCAAGCAACCTGCAAAGGCAAATCAGCGCTACAAAGAAGTCTCGCTTCCCATCGGTCAAAAGGGCCATGCTGAATAAAGTGTCAAAACCAGAAATGCAGGACAGGCCATGGAGAAACGGGAGCCTTGCTACGCTGATGGGCGGGATGTAAATTGCCAACAGCCACTCTGGAGAGGTGTACAGTGTGTCTTGAAACATCTAAAAAACTCAGCTTAGAGAGCATAGGGCACTTCCACTCGTGGGCGTATAAATTGGGAAAACTAAAAATCAGCAAGACACAGGCACCCCAAAGTTTAGGGCTGCTCTGTTGACAAGAACCTCCACTTCGTTACACTTAAATATCCCAGGAAAGAGAAAAATGGATAAAGAAGTTGTGGTCCTTATGTACAATGGAATATCACTCAGCCATGAAATCTACGTCACAAGGCTCTTAGCAGCATGATGAGTGGATTTAGGTACGACGATTCTACGT
Source organism: Eschrichtius robustus (assembly GCF_028021215.1). NCBI lineage: Eukaryota > Metazoa > Chordata > Mammalia > Artiodactyla > Eschrichtiidae > Eschrichtius > Eschrichtius robustus. The sequence goes on from NW_027175599.1 coordinate 56,833, forward strand.
GAAATCTGTCACACAGAAAAAGACACTTATCATAAGATATCACTTATAGAGGGAATGTAAAAACCGCTACACTTGAACTGAATTACAAAACAGAAGAGAGTCACACGTTTAGAAAACACACTATGGCTGCTTAACGGGAAAGGTGAGTTGGGGTGATGCATAAAACCAGGGTTTCAAATTAGCTCAGATACCGTTCCATAAACCCAGTATGTAATAGACAAGACCTACTCCTTGCTCAGTGAACGGGACTCAACACCACCTATTCACCGCCCAAGAATATATCTGACTAGTAAGAATCTTAAAACCTATGTGTTGATATCTCTCTGTAAGTGAGGCAAGTGCGTGTAAAGCGGCATACACACAGCTCTGAAAAGCAGCTAAACCCCATTATAAAAATCAATTACTTTTAAAAACCCGTGAAGCAAAGACAGTGAAAGAGAGAGAAATTCTTACAAAATTCGTTCAGGGGCTGTGATGCCACCTGGGTTGACCATATCTAGACCCACAGCAGATTGAGACATAAGGGTGGACACTCCTGGGGCTGAGAGGTTTGGTGAGGTTGGGTGAGCAAACGCAGACCCTTTAAAGTAATACTGCGTGGTACCCATCCCATGGGTCCCAAATCTCCAGGTTCAAGGGCACCTTCCGACATCGAAAACATGCATGAGAAACCCAGAAGATGGTACACCGTGTGATCGGGAAAGGTTTCTAAAACGCACCTCATTTCTCATCTCCTTGTGCTCGGGTTCGCCATTCCAGCCGCTTTCCTAGCAATCTCCCTCCTTGGAGAATCAGCACCTTTAACCTCCTGTTCCGTACAGGTTGCTATTTGTCCTGAGGAGGAACGGGAAGAGGGGGAACCAATGAGAGACTAGCTCTAGGTCTTGGGACAGGCACAGCTCACTCTATTTTCCCATTAGGAAGAAGAATTAACCACAGGCTCAGCCTGCCAGCCGGAAGCCGAATAGGGCCTGAAGCAATCCTGAGCTTTTGCGGCCAGCTCCCAAGAAAGCGAGTTGAAAAATGGACCTCAGGGGCACTGCAATTCACAAACCTGCAGAGTTATAAATGATAACTCTCGTCCACAAATATATTGAGGGAAGGCAACGAAGAGGATTTGAAAGCAAGGCAGAATTGTAGGAAACATATTTCAAGAGGGAGATTCGAATCGCCTTTAAAGCACAGGAAAAGCGGACAAACCTTGACAATGATGCCCTTGGCCAAAAAGGGCGTATGCGTTTTTTCCTGAATATATTCAGGAAAAAACGCATACGCCCTTTTTGGCCAACCAAGCAACCTGCAAAGGCAAATCAGTGCTACAAAGAAGTCTCGCTTCCCATCGGTCAAAAGGGCCATGCTGAATAAAGTGTCAAAACCAGAAATGCAGGACAGGCCATGGAGAAACGGGAGCCTTGCTACGCTGATGGGCGGGATGTAAATTGCCAACAGCCACTCTGGAGAGGTGTACGGTGTGTCTTGAAACATCTAAAAAACTCAGCTTAGAGAGCATAGGGCACTTCCACTCGTGGGCGTATAAATTGGGAAAACTAAAAATCAGCAAGATACAGGCACCCCAAACTTTAGGGCTGCTCTGTTGACAAGAACCTCCACTTCGTTACACCTTAAATATCCCAGGAAAGAGAAAAATGGATAAAGAAGTTGTGGTCCTTATGTACAATGGAATATCACTCAGCCATGAAATCTAGGTCATAAGGCTCCTAGCAGCATGATGAGTGGATTTAGGTACGACAATTCTACGTGAAATAAGTCACACAGAAAAAGACACTTATCATAAGATATCACTTATAGAGGGAATGTAAAAACCGCTACACTTGAACTGAATTACAAAACAGAAGAGAGTCACACGTTTAGAAAACACACTATGGCTGCTTAACGGGAAAGGTGAGGTGGGGTGATGCATAAAACCAGGGTTTCAAATTAGCTCAGATACCGTTCCATAAACCCAATATGTAATAGAAAAGACCTACTCCTTGCTCCGTGAACGGGACTCAACACCACCTATTCACCGCCCAAGAATATATCTGACTAGTAAGAATCTTAAAACCTATGTGTTGATATCTCTCTGTAAGTGAGGCAAGTGGGTGTAAAGCGGCATACACACAGTTCTGAAAAGCAGCTAAACCCCATTATAAAAATCAATTACTTTTAAAAACCCGTGAAGCAAAGACAGTGAAAGAGAGAGAAATTCTTACAAAATTCGTTCAGGGGCTGTGATGCCACCTGGGTTGACCATATCTAGACCCACAGCTGATTGAGACATAAGGGTGGACATTCCTGGGGCTGAGAGGTTTGGTGAGGTTGGGTGAGCAAACGCAGACCCTTTAAAGTAATACTGCGTGGTACCCATCCCATGGGTCCCAAATCTCCAGGTTCAAGGGCACCTTCCTACATCGAAAACATGCATGAGAAACCCAGAAGATGGTACACCGTGTGATCGGGAAAGGTTTCTAAAACGCACCTCATTTCTCATCTCCTTGTGCTCGGGTTCGCCATTCCAGCCGCTTTCCTAGCAATCTTCCTCCTTGGAGAATCAGCACCTTTAACCTCCTGTTCCGTACAGGTTGCTATATGTCCTGAGGAGGAACGGGAAGAGGGGGAACCAATGAGAGAGTAGCTCTAGGTCTTGGGACAGGCACAGCTCACTCTATTTTCCCATCAGGAAGAAGAATTAACCACAGGCTCAGCCTGCCGCCCGGAAGGAGAATAGGGCCTGAAGCAATCCTGCGCTTTTGCGGCCAGCTCCCAAGAAAGCGAGTTGAAAAATGGAGCTCAGGGGAACTGCAATTCACAAACCTGCAGAGTTATAAATGATAACTCTCGTCCACAAATATACTGTGGGAAGGCAACGAAGAGGATTTGAAAGCAAGGCAGAATTGCAGGAAACAGGATTCAGGAGGGAGATTCGAATCGCCTTTAAAGCACAGGAAAAGCGGCAAAACCTCGACAATGATGCCCTTGGCCAAAAAGGGCGTATGCGTTTTTCCTGAATATATTCAGGAAAAAACGCATACGCCCTTTTTGGCCAACCAAGCAACCTGCAAAGGCAAATCAGCGCTACAAAGAAGTCTCGCTTCCCATCGGTCAAAAGGGCCATGCTGAATAAAGTGTCAAAACCAGAAACGCAGGACAGGCCATGGAGAAACGGGAGCCTTGCTACGCTGATGGGCGGGATGTAAATTGCCAACAGCCACTCTGGAGAGGTGTACGGTGTGTCTTGAAACATCTAAAAAACTCAGCTTAGAGAGCATAGGGCACTTCCACTCGTGGGCGTATAAATTGGGAAAACTAAAAATCAGCAAGACACAGGCACCCCAAAGTTTAGGGCTGCTCTGTTGACAACAACCTCCACTTCGTTACACCTTAAATATCCCAGGAAAGAGAAAAATGGATAAAGAAGTTGTGGTCCTTATGTACAATGGAATATCACTCAGCCATGAAATCTACGTCATAAGGCTCTTAGCAGCATGATGAGTGGATTTAGGTACGACGATTCTACGTGAAATCAGTCACACAGAAAAAGACACTTATCATAAGATATCACTTATAGAGGGAATGTAAAAACTGCTACACTTGAACTGAATTACAAAACAGAAGAGAGTCACACGTTTAGAAAACACACTATGGCTGCTTAACGGGAAAGGTGAGTTGGGGTGATGCATAAAACCAGGGTTTCAAATTAGCTCAGATACCGTTCCATAAACCCAATATGTAATAGACAAGACCTACTCCTTGCTCAGTGAACGGGACTCAGCACCACCTATTCACCGCCCAAGAATATATCTGACTAGTAAGAAACTTAAAACCTATGTGTTGATATCTCTCTGTAAGTGAGGCAAGTGGGTGTAAAGCAGCATACACACAGCTCTGAAGAGCAGCTAAACCCCATTATAAAAATCAATTACTTTTAAAAACCCTTGAAGCAAAGACAGTGAAAGAGAGAGAAATTCTTACAAAATTCGTTCAGGGGCTGTGATGCCACCTGGGTTGACCATATCTAGACCCACAGCTGATTGAGACATAAGGGTGGACACTCCTGGGGCTGAGAGGTTTGGTGAGGTTGGGTGAGCAAACGCAGACCCTTTAAAGTAATACTGCGTGGTACCCATCCCATGGGTCCCAAATCTCCAGGTTCAAGGGCACCTTCCTACATCGAAAACATGCATGAGAAACCCAGAAGATGGTACACCGTGTGATCGGGAAAGGTTTCTAAAACGCACCTCATTTCTCATCTCCTTGTGCTCGGGTTCGCCATTCCAGCCGCTTTCCTAGCAATCTCCCTCCTTGGAGAATCAGCACCTTTAATCTCCTGTTCCGTACAGGTTGCTATTTGTCCTGAGGAGGAACGGGAAGAGGGGGAACCAATGAGAGACTAGCTCTAGGTCTTGGGACAGGCACAGCTCAGTCTATTTTCCCATCAGGAAGAAGAATTAACCACAGGCTCAGCCTGCCAGCCAGAAGCCGAATAGGGCCTGAAGCAATCCTGCGCTTTTGAGGCCAGCTCCCAAGAAAGCGAGTTGAAAAATGGAGCTCAGGGGCACTGCAATTCACAAACCTGCAGAGTTATAAATGATTACTCTCGTCCACAAATATATTGAGGGAAGGCAACGAAGAGGATTTGAAAGCAAGGCAGAATTGTAGGAAACAGATTTCAGGAGGGAGATTCGAATCGCCTTTAAAGCACAGGAAAAGCGGCAAAACCTCGACAATGATGCCCTTGGCCAAAAAGGGCGTATGCGTTTTTCCTGAATATATTCAGGAAAAAACGCTTACGCCCTTTTTGGCCAACCAAGCAACCTGCAAAGGCAAATCAGCGCTACAAAGAAGTCTCGCTTCCCATCGGTCAAAAGGGCCATGCTGAATAAAGTGTCAAAACCAGAAATGCAGGACAGGCCATGGAGAAACGGGAGCCTTGCTACGCTGATGTGCGGGATGTAAATTGCCAACAGCCACTCTGGAGAGGTGTACGGTGTGTCTTGAAACATCTAAAAAACTCAGCTTAGAGAGCATAGGGCACTTCCACTCGTGGGCGTATAAGTTGGGAAAACTAAAAATCAGCAAGATACAGGCACCCCAAAGTTTAGGGCTGCTCTGTTGACAAGAACCTCCACTTCGTTACAACTTAAATATCCCAGGAAAGAGAAAAATGGATAAAAAAGTTGTGGTCCTTATGTACAATGGAATATCACTCAGCCATGAAATCAGCGTCATTAGGGTAGTAGCAGCATGATGAGTTGATTTAGGTATGACGATTCGACGTGAAATAAGTCACACAGAAAAAGACACTTATCATAAGATATCACTTATAGAGGGAATGTAAAAACCGCTACACTTGAACTGAATTACAAAACAGAAGAGAGTCACACGTTTAGAAAACACACTATGGCTGCTTAACGGGAAAGGTGAGGTGGGGTGATGCATAAAACCAGCGTTTCACATTAGTTCAGATACCGTTCCATGAACCCAATATGTAATAGACAAGACCTACTCCTTGCTCAGTGAACGGGACTCAACACCCCCTATTCACCGCCCAAGAATATGTCTGACTAGTAAGAATCTTAAAACGTATGTATTGAAATCTCTCTGTAAGTGAGGCAAGTGGGTGTAAAGCGGCATACACAGAGCTCTGAAAAGCAGCTAAACCCCATTATAAAAATCAATTATTTTTAAAATCCCGTGAAACAAAGACAGTGAAAGAGAGAGAAATTCTTACAAAATTCGTTCAGGGGCTGTGATGCCACCTGGGTTGACCATATCTAGACCCACAGCTGATTGAGACATAAGGGTGGACCCCTTTCGGGGCTTAGAGGTTTGGTGAGGTTGGGTGAGCAAACGCAGACCCTTTAAAATAATACTGCGTGGTACCCATCCCATGGGTCCCAAATCTCCACGTTCAAGGGCATCTTCCTACATCGAAAACATGCATGAGAAACCCAGAAGATGGTAAACCTTGTGATCGGGAAAGGTTTCTAAAACGCACCTCATTTCTCATCTCCTTGTGCTCGGGTTCACCATTCCAGCCGCTTTCCTAGCAAACTCCCTCCTTGGAGAATCAGCACCTTTAACCTCCTATTCCGTACAAGTTGCAATTTGTCCTGAGGATGAACGGGAAGAGGGGGAACCATTGAGAGAGTAGCTCTAGGTGTTGGCACAGGCACAGAACACTCTATTTTCCCATCAGAAAGAAGAATTAACCACAGGCTCAGCCTGCCGCCCGGAAGCAGAATAGGGCCTGAAGCAATCCTGCGCTTTTGCGGCCAGCTCCCAAGAAAGCGAGTTGAAAAATGGAGCTCAGGGGCACTGCAATTCACAAACCTACAGAGTTATAAATGATAACTCTCGTCCACAAATATATTGAGGGAAGGCAACGAAGAGGATTTGAATGCAAGGCAGAATTGCAGGAAACAGATTTCAGGAGGGAGATTCGAATCGCCTTTAAAGCACAGAAACAGCGGCAAAACCTCGACAATGATCCCCTTGGCCAAAAAGGGCGTATGCGTTTTTTCCTGAATATATTCAGGAAAAAACGCATACTCCCTTTTTGGCCAAACAAGCAACCTGGAAAGGCAAATTAGCGCTACAAAGAAGTTTCGCTTCTCATCGGTCAAAAGGGCCATGCTGAATAAAGTGTCAAAACCAGCAATGCAGGACAGGCCATGGAGAAAAGGGAGCCTTGCTACGCTGATGGGCGGGATGTAAATTGCCAACAGCCACTCTGGAGAGTTGTACGGTGTGTCTTGAAACATCTAAAAAACTCAGCTTAGAGAGCATAGGGCACTTCCACTCATGGGCGTATAAATTGGGAAAACTAAAAATCAGCAAGACACAGGCACCCCAAAGTTTAAGGCTGCTCTGTTGACAAGAACCTCCACTTCGTTACACCTTAAATATCCCAGGAAAGAGAAAAATGGATAAAGAAGTTGTGGTCCTTATGTACAATGGAATATCACTCAGCCATGAAATCTACGTCATAAGGCTAGTAGCAGCATGATGAGTGGATTTAGGTACGACGATTCTACGTGAAATAAGTCACACAGAAAAAGACACTTATCATAAGATATCACTTATAGAGGGAATGTAAAAACCGCTACACTTGAACTGCATTACAAAACAGAAGAGAGTCACACGTTTAGAAAACACACTATGGCTGCTTATCGGGAAAGGTGAGATGGGGTGATGCATAAACCCAGGGTTTCAAATTAGCTCAGATACCGTTCCATAAACCCAATATGTAATAGACAAGTCCTACTCCTTGCTCAGTGAACGGGACTCAACACCCCCTATTCACCGCCCAAGAATATATCTGACTAGTAAGAATCTTAAAACCTATGTATTGAAATCTCTCTGTAAGTGACTCAAGTGGGTGTAAAGCGGCATAAACACAGCAGTGAAAAGCAGCTAAACCCCATTATAAAAATCAATTACTTTTAAAAACCCGTGAAGCAAAGACAGTGAAAGAGAGAGAAATTCTTACAAAATTCGTTCAGGGGCTGTGATGCCACCTGCGTTGACCATATCTAGACCCACAGCTGATTGAGACATAAGGGCGGACACTCTTGGGGCTGAGAGGTTTGGTGAGGTTGGGTGAGCAAACGCAGACCCTTGAAAGTAATACTGCGTGGTACCCATCCCATGGGTCCCAAATCTCCAGGTTCAAGGGCACCTTCCTACATCGAAAACATGCATGAGAAACCCAGAAGATGGTACACCGTGTGATCGGGAATGGTTTCTAAAACGCACCTCATTTCTCACCTCCTTGTGCTCGGGTTCGCCGTTCCAGCCGCTTTCCTAGCAATCTCCCTCCTTGGAGAATCAGCACCTTTAACCTCCTGTTCCGTACAGGTTGCAATTTGCCCTGAGGATGAACGGGAAGAGGGGGAACCAATGAGAGACTAGCTCTAGGTCTTGGGACAGGCACAGCTCACTCTATTTTCCCATCAGGAAGAAGAATTAACCACAGGCTCAGCCTGGCGCCCGGAAGCAGAATAGGGCCTGAAGCAATCCTGCGCTTTTGCGGCCAGCTCCCAAGAAAGCGATTTGAAAAATGGAGCTCAGGGGCACTGCAATTCCCAAACCTGCAGAGTTATAAATGATAACTCTCGTCCACAAATATACTGAGGGAAGGCAACGAAGAGGATTTGAATGCAAGGCAGAATTGCAGGAAACAGGTTTCAGGAGGGAGATTCGAATCGCCTTTAAAGCACAAGAAAAGCGGCAAAACCTCGACAATGATGCCCTTGGCCAAAAAGGACTTATGTGATTTTCCTTAATATATTCAGGAAAAAACGCATACGCCCTTTTTGGCCAACCAAGCAACCTGCAAAGTCAAATCAGCGCTACAAAGAAGTCTCGCTTCCCATCGGTCAAAAGGGCCATGCTGAATACAGTGTCAAAACCAGCAATGCAGGACAGGCCATGGAGAAACGGCAGCCTTGCTAGGCTGATGGGCGGGATGTAAATTGCCAACAGCCACTCTGGAGAGGTGTACGGTGTGTCTTGAAACATCTAAAAAACTCAGCTTAGAGAGCATAAGGCACTTCCACTCATGGGCGTATAAATTGGGAAAACTAAAAATCAGCAAGACACAGGCACCCCAAAGTTTAGGGCTGCTCTGTTGACAAGAACCTCCACTTCGTTACACCTTAAATATCCCAGGAAAGAGAAAAATGGATAAAAAAGTTGTGGTCCTTATGTACAATGGAATATCACTCAGCCATGAAATCTACGTCATAAGGCTAGTAGCAGCATGATGAGTGGATTTAGGTACGACGATTCTACGTGAAATAAGTCACACAGAAAAAGACACTTATCATAAGATATCACTTATAGAGGGAATGTAAAAACCGCTACCTTTGAACTGCATTACAAAACAGAAGAGAGTCACACGTTTAGAAAACGCACTATGGCTGCTTAACGGAAAAGGTGAGGTGGGGTGATGCATAAAACCAGGGTTTCAAATTAGCTCAGATACCGTTCCATAAACCCAATATGTAATAGACAAGTCCTACTCCTTGCTCAGTGAACGGGACTCAACACCCCCTATTCACCGCCCAAGAATATATCTGACTAGTAAGAATCTTAAAACCTATGTATTGAAATCTCTCTGTAAGTGACTCAAGTGTGTGTAAAGCGGCATAAACACAGCAGTGAAAAGCAGCTAAACCCCATTATAAAAATCAATTACTTTTAAAAACCCGTGAAGCAAAGACACTGAAAGAGAGAGAAATTCTTACAAAATTCGTTCAGGGGCTGTGATGCCACCTGGGTTGACCATATCTAGACCCACAGCTGATTGAGACATAAGGGTGGACACTCTTGGGGCTGAGAGGTTTGGTGAGGTTGGGTGAGCAAACGCAGACCCTTTAAAGCAATACTGCGTGGTACCCATCCCGTGGGTCCCAAATCTCCAGGTTCAAGGGCACCTTCCTACATCGAAAACATGCATGAGAAACCCAGAAGATGGTACACCGTGTGATCGGGAAAGGTTTCTAAAACGCACCTCATTTCTCACATCCTTGTGCTCGGGTTCGCCGTTCCAGCCGCTTTCCTAGCAATCTCCCTCCTTGGAGAATCAGCACCTTTAACCTCCTGTTCCGTACAGGTTGCAATTTGCCCTGAGGATGAACGGGAAGAGGGGGAACCAATGAGAGACTAGCTCTAGGTCTTGGGACAGGCACAGCTCACTCTATTTTCCCATCAGGAAGAAGAATTAACCACAGGCTCAGCCTGGCGCCCGGAAGCAGTATAGGGCCTGAAGGAATCCTGCGCTTTTGCGGCCAGCTCCCAAGAAAGCGATTTGAAAAATGGAGCTCAGGGGCACTGCAATTCCCAAACCTGCAGAGTTATAAATGATAACTCTCGTCCACAAATATAATGAGGGAAGGCAACGAAGAGGATTTGAATGCAAGGCAGAATTGCAGGAAACAGGTTTCAGGAGGGAGATTCGAATCGCCTTTAAAGCACAAGAAAAGCGGCAAAACCTCGACAATGATGCCCTTGGCCAAAAAGGACTTATGTGATTTTCCTTAATATATTCAGGAAAAAACGCATACGCCCTTTTTGGCCAACCAAGCAACCTGCAAAGTCAAATCAGCGCTACAAAGAAGTCTCGCTTCCCATCGGTCAAAAGGGCCATGCTGAATACAGTGTCAAAACCAGCAATGCAGGACAGGCCATGGAGAAACGGCAGCCTTGCTAGGCTGATGGGCGGGATGTAAATTGCCAACAGCCACTCTGGAGAGGTGTACGGTGTGTCTTGAAACATCTAAAAAACTCAGCTTAGAGAGCATAAGGCACTTCCACTCATGGGCGTATAAATTGGGAAAACTAAAAATCAGCAAGACACAGGCACCCCAAAGTTTAGGGCTGCTCTGTTGACAAGAACCTCCACTTCGTTACACCTTAAATATCCCAGGAAAGAGAAAAATGGATAAAAAAGTTGTGGTCCTTATGTACAATGGAATATCACTCAGCCATGAAATCTACGTCATAAGGCTAGTAGCAGCATGATGAGTGGATTTAGGTACGACGATTCTACGTGAAATAAGTCACACAGAAAAAGACACTTATCATAAGATATCACTTATAGAAGGAATGTAAAAACCGCTACCTTTGAACTGCATTACAAAACAGAAGAGAGTCACACGTTTAGAAAACGCACTATGGCTGCTTAACGGGAAAGGTGAGGTGGGGTGATGCATAAAACCAGGGTTTCAAATTAGCTCAGATACCGTTCCATAAACCCAATATGTAATAGACAAGTCCTACTCCTTGCTCAGTGAACGGGACTCAACACCCCCTATTCACCGCCCAAGAATATATCTGACTAGTAAGAATCTTAAAACCTATGTATTGAAATCTCTCTGTAAGTGACTCAAGTGGGTGTAAAGCGGCATAAACACAGCAGTGAAAAGCAGCTAAACCCCATTATAAAAATCAATTACTTTTAAAAACCCGTGAAGCAAAGACAGTGAAAGAGAGAGAAATTCTTACAAAATTAGTTCTGGGGCTGTGATGCCACCTGGGTTGACCATATCTAGACCCACAGCTGATTGAGACATAAGGGTGGACACTCTTGGGGCTGAGAGGTTTGGTGAGGTTGGGTGAGCAAACGCAGACCCTTTAAAGCAATACTGCGTGGTACCCATCCCGTGGGTCCCAAATCTCCAGGTTCAAGGGCACCTTCCTACATCGAAAACATGCATGAGAAACCCAGAAGATGGTACACCGTGTGATCGGGAAAGGTTTCTAAAACGCACCTCATTTCTCACATCCTTGTGCTCGGGTTCGCCGTTCCAGCCGCTTTCCTAGCAATCTCCCTCCTTGGAGAATCAGCACCTTTAACCTCCTGTTCCGTACAGGTTGCAATTTGCCCTGAGGATGAACGGGAAGAGGGGGAACCAATGAGAGACTAGCTCTAGGTCTTGGGACAGGCACAGCTCACTCTATTTTCCCATCAGGAAGAAGAATTAACCACAGGCTCAGCCTGGCGCCCGGAAGCAGAATAGGGCCTGAAGCAATCCTGCGCTTTTGCGGCCAGCTCCCAAGAAAGCGATTTGAAAAATGGAGCTCAGGGGCACTGCAATTCCCAAACCTGCAGAGTTATAAATGATAACTCTCGTCCACAAATATACTGAGGGAAGGCAACGAAGAGGATTTGAATGCAAGGCAGAATTGCAGGAAACAGGTTTCAGGAGGGAGATTCGAATCGCCTTTAAAGCACAAGAAAAGCGGCAAAACCTCGACAATGATGCCCTTGGCCAAAAAGGACTTATGTGATTTTCCTTAATATATTCAGGAAAAAACGCATACGCCCTTTTTGGCCAACCAAGCAACCTGGAAAGGCAAATCAGCGCTACAAAGAAGTCTCGCTTCCCATCGGTCAAAAGGGCCATGCTGAATAAAGTGTCAAAACCAGAAATGCAGGACAGGCCATGGAGAAACGGGAGCCTTGCTACGCTGATGGGCGGGATGTAAATTGCCAACAGCCACTCTGGAGAGGTGTACGGTGTGTCTTGAAACATCTAAAAAACTCAGCTTAGAGAGCATAGGGCACTTCCACTCATGGGCGTATAAATTGGGAAAACTAAAAATCAGCAAGACACAGGCACCCCAAATTTTAGGGCTGCTCTGTTGACAAGAACCTCCACTTCGTTACACCTTAAATATCCCAGGAAAGAGAAAAATGGATAAAGAAGTTCTGGTCCTTATGTACAATGGAATATCACTCAGCCATGAAATCAACATCATAAGGCTAGTAGCAGCATGATGAGTGGATTTAGGTACGACGATTCTACGTGAAATAAGTCACACAGAAAAAGACACTTATCATAAGATATCACTTATAGAGGGAAAGTAAAAACCGCTACACTTGAACTGAATTACAAAACAGAAGAGAGTCACACGTTTAGAAAACACACTATGGCTGCTTAACGGGAAAGGTGAGGTGGGGTGATGCATAAAACCAGGGTTTCACATTAGTTCAGATACCGATCCATGAACCCAATATGTAATAGACAAGACCTACTCCTTGCTCAGTGAACGGGACTCAACACCCCCTATTCACCGCCCAAGAATATGTCTGACTAGTAAGAATCTTAAAACCTATATATTGAAATCTCTCTGTAAGTGAGGCAAGTGGGTGTAAAGCGGCATACACAGAGCTCTGAAAAGCAGCTAAACCCCATTATAAAAATCAATTATTTTTAAAATCCCGTGAAACAAAGACAGTGAAAGAGAGAGAAATTCTTACAAAATTCGTTCAGGGGCTGTGATGCCACCTGGGTTGACCATATCTAGACCCACAGCTGATTGAGACATAAGGGTGGACACTCCTGGGGCTGAGAGGTTTGGTGAGGTTGGGTGAGCAAACGCAGACCCTTTAAAATAATACTGCGTGGTACCCATCCCATGGGTCCCAAATCTCCACGTTCAAGGGCATCTTCCTACATCGAAAACATGCATGAGAAACCCAGAAGATGGTACACCGTGTGATCGGGAAAGGTTTCTAAAACGCACCTCATTTCTCATCTCCTTGTGCTCGGGTTCGCCATTCCAGCCGCTTTCCTAGCAAACTCCCTCCTTGGAGAATCAGCACCTTTAACCTCCTATTCCGTACAAGTTGCAATTTGTCCTGAGGATGAACGGGAAGAGGGGGAACCATTGAGAGAGTAGCTCTAGGTGTTGGCACAGGCACAGGACACTCTATTTTCCCATCAGAAAGAAGAATTAACCACAGGCTCAGCCTGCCGCCCGGAAGCAGAATAGGGCCTGAAGCAATCCTGCGCTTTTGCGGCCAGCTCCCAAGAAAGCGAGTTGAAAAATGGAGCTCAGGGGCACTGCAATTCACAAACCTGCAGAGTTATAAATGATAACTCTCGTCCACAAATATATTGAGGGAAGGCAACGAAGTGGATTTGAATGCAAGGCAGAATTGCAGGAAACAGATTTCAGGAGGGAGATTCGAATCGCCTTTAAAGCACAGGAACAGCGGCAAAACCTCGACAATGATACCCTTGGCCAAAAAGGGCGTATGCGTTTTTTCCTGAATATATTCAGGAAAAAACGCATACGCCTTTTTGGCCAAACAAGCAACCTGGAAAGGCAAATTAGCGCTACAAAGAAGTTTCGCTTCTCATCGGTCAAAAGGGCCATGCTGAATAAAGTGTCAAAACCAGCAATGCAGGACAGGCCATGGAGAAACGGGAGCCTTGCTACGCTGATGGGCGGGATGTAAATTGCCAACAGCCACTCTGGAGAGGTGTACGGTGTGTCTTGAAACATCTAAAAAACTCAGCTTAGAGAGCATAGGGCACTTCCACTCATGGGCGTATAAATTGGGAAAACTAAAAATCAGCAAGACACAGGCACCCCAAAGTTTAAGGCTGCTCTGTTGACAAGAACCTCCACTTCGTTACACCTTAAATATCCCAGGAAAGAGAAAAATGGATAAAGAAGTTCTGGTCCTTATGTACAATGGAATATCACTCAGCCATGAAATCTACGTCATAAGGCTAGTAGCAGCATGATGAGTGGATTTAGGTACGACGATTCTACGTGAAATAAGTCACACAGAAAAAGACACTTATCATAAGATATCACTTATAGAGGGAATGTAAAAACCGCTACACTTGAACTGCATTACAAAACAGAAGAGAGTCACACGTTTAGAAAACGCACTATGGCTGCTTAACGGGAAAGGTGAGGTGGGGTGATGCATAAAACCAGGGTTTCAAATTAGCTCAGATACCGTTCCATAAACCCAATATGTAATAGACAAGTCCTACTCCTTGTTCAGTGAACGGGACTCAACACCCCCTATTCACCGCCCAAGAATATATCTGACTAGTAAGAATCTTAAAACCTATGTATTGAAATCTCTCTGTAAGTGACTCAAGTGGGTGTAAAGCGGCATAAACACAGCAGTGCAAAGCAGCTAAACCCCATTATAAAAATCAATTACTTTTAAAAACCCGTGAAGCAAAGACAGTGAAAGAGAGAGAAATTCTTACAAAATTCGTTCAGGGGCTGTGATGCCACCTGGGTTGACCATATCTAGACCCATTGCTGATTGAGACATAAGGGTGGACACTTTTGGGGTTGAGAGGTTTGGTGAGGTTGGGTGAGCAAACGCAGACCCTTGAAAGTAATACTGCGTGGTACCCATCCCATGGGTCCCAAATCTCCAGGTTCAAGGGCACCTTCCTACATCGAAAACATGCATGAGAAACCCAGAAGATGGTACACCGTGTGATCGGGAAATGTTTCTAAAACGCACCTCATTTCTCATCTCCTTGTGCTAGGGTTCGCCATTCCAGCCGCTTTCCTAGCAATCTCCCTCCTTGGAGAATCAGCACCTTTAACCTCCTGTTCCGTACAGGTTGCAATTTGTCCTGAGGATGAACGGGAAGAGGGGGAACCAATGAGAGATTAGCTCTAGGTCTTGGGACAGGCACAGGTCACTCTATTTTCCCATCAGAAAGAAGAATTAACCACAGGCTCTGCCTGCCGCCCGGAAGCAGAATAGGGCCTGAAGCAATCCTGCGCTTTTGCGGCCAGCTCCCAAGAAAGCGAGTTGAAAAATGGAGCTCAGGGGCACTGCAATTCACAAACCTGCAGAGTTATAAATGATAACTCTCGTCCACAAATATATTGAGGGAAGGCAACGAAGAGGATTTGAAAGCCAGGCAGAATTGCAGGAAACAGATTTCAGGAGGGAGATTCGAATCGCCTTTAAAGCACAGGAAAAGCGGCAAAACCTCGACAATGATGCCCATGGCCAAAAAGGGCGTATGCGTTTTTTCCTGAATATATTCAGGAAAAAACGCATACGCCCTTTTTGGCCAACCAAGCAACCTGCAAAGGCAAATCAGCGCTACAAAGAAGTCTCGCTTCCCATCGGTCAAAAGGGCCATGCTGAATAAAGTGTCAAAACCAGAAACGCAGGACAGGCCATGGAGAAACGGGAGCCTTGCTACGCTGATGGGCGGGATGTAAATTGCCAACAGCCACTCTGGAGAGGTGTACGGTGTGTCTTGAAACATCTAAAAAACTCAGCTTAGAGAGCATAGGGCACTTCCACTCGTGGGCGTATAAATTGGGAAAACTAAAAATCAGCAAGACACAGGCACCCCAAAGTTTAGGGCTGCTCTGTTGACAACAACCTCCACTTCGTTACAACTTAAATATCCCAGGAAAGAGAAAAATGGATAAAGAAGTTGTGGTCCTTATGTACAATGGAATATCACTCAGCCATGAAATCTACGTCATAAGGCTCTTAGCAGCATGATGAGTGGATTTAGGTACGACGATTCTACGTGAAATCAGTCACACAGAAAAAGACACTTATCATAAGATATCACTTATAGAGGGAATGTAAAAACCGCTACACTTGAACTGAATTACAAAACAGAAGAGAGTCACACGTTTAGAAAACACACTATGGCTGCTTAACGGGAAAGGTGAGTTGGGGTGATGCATAAAACCAGGGTTTCAAATTAGCTCAGATACCGTTCCATAAACCCAATATGTAATAGACAAGACCTACTCCTTGCTCAGTGAACGGGACTCAGCACCACCTATTCACCCCCCAAGAATATATCTGACTAGTAAGAAACTTAAAACCTATGTGTTGATATCTCTCTGTAAGTGAGGCAAGTGGGTGTAAAGCGGCGTACACACAGCTGTGAAGAGCAGCTAAACCCCATTATAAAAATCAATTACTTTTAAAAACCCGTGAAGCAAAGACAGTGAAAGA
The DNA here is from genome assembly GCF_028021215.1 of Eschrichtius robustus. Taxonomy (NCBI): domain Eukaryota; kingdom Metazoa; phylum Chordata; class Mammalia; order Artiodactyla; family Eschrichtiidae; genus Eschrichtius; species Eschrichtius robustus. Next base: position 73,106 of record NW_027175599.1, read on the forward strand.
GAGAGAAATTCTTACAAAATTCGTTCAGGGGCTGTGATGCCACCTGGGTTGACCATATCTAGACCCACAGCTGATTGAGACATAAGGGTGGACACTCCTGGGGCTGAGAGGTTTGGTGAGGTTGGGTGAGCAAACGCAGACCCTTTAAAGTAATACTGCGTGGTACCCATCCCATGGGTCCCAAATCTCCAGGTTCAAGGGCACCTTCCTACATCGAAAACATGCATGAGAAACCCAGAAGATGGTACACCGTGTGATCGGGAAAGGTTTCTAAAACGCACCTCATTTATCATCTCCTTGTGCTCGGGTTCGCCATTCCAGCCGCTTTCCTAGCAATCTTCCTCCTTGGAGAATCAGCACCTTTAACCTCCTGTTCCGTACAGGTTGCTATTTGTCCTGAGGAGGAACGGGAAGAGGGGGAACCAATGAGAGACTAGCTCTAGGTCTTGGGACAGGCACAGCTCACTCTATTTTCCCATCAGGAAGAAGAATTAACCACAGGCTCAGCCTGCCGCCCGGAAGGAGAATAGGGCCTGAAGCAATCCTGCGCTTTTGCGGCCAGCTCCCAAGAAAGCGAGTTGAAAAATGGAGCTCAGGGGAACTGCAATTCACAAACCTGCAGAGTTATAAATGATAACTCTCGTCCACAAATATACTGTGGGAAGGCAACGAAGAGGATTTGAAAGCAAGGCAGAATTGCAGGAAACAGGATTCAGGAGGGAGATTCAAATCGCCTTTAAAGCACAGGAAAAGCGGCAAAACCTCGACAATGATGCCCTTGGCCAAAAAGGGCGTATGCTTTTTTCCTGAATATATTCAGGAAAAAACGCATACGCCCTTTTTGGCCAACCAAGCAACCTGCAAAGGCAAATCAGCGCTACAAAGAAGTCTCGCTTCCCATCGGTCAAAAGGGCCATGCTGAATAAAGTGTCAAAACCAGAAACGCAGGACAGGCCATGGAGAAACGGGAGCCTTGCTACGCTGATGGGCGGGATGTAAATTGCCAACAGCCACTCTGGAGAGGTGTACGGTGTGTCTTGAAACATCTAAAAAACTCAGCTTAGAGAGCATAGGGCACTTCCACTCGTGGGCGTATAAATTGGGAAAACTAAAAATCAGCAAGACACAGGCACCCCAAAGTTTAGGGCTGCTCTGTTGACAACAACCTCCACTTCGTTACAACTTAAATATCCCAGGAAAGAGAAAAATGGATAAAGAAGTTGTGGTCCTTATGTACAATGGAATATCACTCAGCCATGAAATCTACGTCATAAGGCTCTTAGCAGCATGATGAGTGGATTTAGGTACGACGATTCTACGTGAAATCAGTCACACAGAAAAAGACACTTATCATAAGATATCACTTATAGAGGGAATGTAAAAACCGCTACACTTGAACTGAATTACAAAACAGAAGAGAGTCACACGTTTAGAAAACACACTATGGCTGCTTAACGGGAAAGGTGAGTTGGGGTGATGCATAAAACCAGGGTTTCAAATTAGCTCAGATACCGTTCCATAAACCCAATATGTAATAGACAAGACCTACTCCTTGCTCAGTGAACGGGACTCAGCACCACCTATTCACCCCCCAAGAATATATCTGACTAGTAAGAAACTTAAAACCTATGTGTTGATATCTCTCTGTAAGTGAGGCAAGTGGGTGTAAAGCGGCGTACACACAGCTGTGAAGAGCAGCTAAACCCCATTATAAAAATCAATTACTTTTAAAAACCCGTGAAGCAAAGACAGTGAAAGAGAGAGAAATTCTTACAAAATTCGTTCAGGGGCTGTGATGCCACCTGGGTTGACCATATCTAGACCCACAGCTGATTGAGACATAAGGGTGGACACTCCTGGGGCTGAGAGTTTTGGTGAGGTTGGGTGAGCAAACGCAGACCCTTTAAAGTAATACTGCGTGGTACCCATCCCATGGGTCCCAAATCTCCAGGTTCAAGGGCATCTTCCTACATCGAAAACATGCATGAGAAACCCAGAAGATGGTACACCGTGTGATCGGGAAAGGTTTCTAAAACGCATCTCATTTCTCATCTCCTTGTGCTCCGGTTCGCCATTCCAGCCGCTTTCCTAGCAATCTCCCTCCTTGGAGAATCAGCACCTTTAACCTCCTGTTCCGTACAGGTTGCTATTTGTCCTGAGGAGGAACGGGAAGAGGGGGAACCAATGAGAGACTAGCTCTAGGTCTTGGGACAGGCACAGCTCACTCTATTTTCCCATCAGGAAGAAGAATTAACCACAGGCTCAGCCTGCCGCCCGGAAGGAGAATAGGGCCTGCAGCAATCCTGCGCTTTTGCGGCCAGCTCCCAAGAAAGCGAGTTGAAAAATGGAGCTCAGGGGAACTGCAATTCAAAAACCTGCAGAGTTATAAATGATAACTCTCGTCCACAAATATACTGTGAGAAGGCAACGAAGAGGATTTGAAAGCAAGGCAGAATTGCAGGAAACAGGATTCAGGAGGGAGATTTGAATTGCCTTTAAAGCACAGGAAAAGCGGCAAAACCTCGACAATGATGCCCTTGGCCAAAAAGGGCGTATGCGTTTTTCCTGAATATATTCAGGAAAAAACGCATACGCCCTTTTTGGCCAACCAAGCAACCTGCAAAGGCAAATCAGCGCTACAAAGAAGTCTCGCTTCCCATCGGTCAAAAGGTCCATGCTGAATAAAGTGTCAAAACCAGAAACGCAGGACAGGCCATGGAGAATAGGGAGCCTTGCTACGCTGATGGGCGGGATGTAAATTGCTAACAGCCACTCTGGAGAGGTGTACGGTGTGTCTTGAAACATCTAAAAAACTCAGCTTAGAGAGCATAGGGCACTTCCACTCGTGGGCGTATAAATTGGGAAAACTAAAAATCAGCAAGACACAGGCACCCCAAAGTTTACGGCTGCTCTGTTGACAACAACCTCCACTTCGTTACACCTTAAATATCCCAGGAAAGAGAAAAATGGATAAAGAAGTTGTGGTCCTTATGTACAATGGAATATCACTCAGCCATGAAATCAACGTCATAAGGCTCGGTGCAGCATGATGAGTGGATTTAGGTACGACGATTCTACGTGAAATCAGTCACACAGAAAAAGCCACTTATCATAAGATATCACTTATAGAGGGAATGTAAAAACTGCTACACTTGAACTGAATTACAAAACAGAAGAGAGTCACACGTTTAGACAACACACTATGGCTGCTTAACGGGAAAGGTGAGTTGGGGTGATGCATAAAACCAGGGTTTCAAATTAGCTCAGATACCGTTCCATAAACCCAATATGTAATAGACAAGACCTACTCCTTGCTCAGTGAACGGGACTCAGCACCACCTATTCACCGCCCAAGAATATATCTGACTAGTAAGAAACTTAAAACCTATGTGTTGATATCTCTCTGTAAGTGAGGCAAGTGGGTGTAAAGCAGCATACACACAGCTCTGAAGAGCAGCTAAACCCCATTATAAAAATCAATTACTTTTAAAAACCCTTGAAGCAAAGACAGTGAAAGAGAGAGAAATTCTTACAAAATTCGTTCAGCGGCTGTGATGCCACCTGGGTTGACCATATGTAGACCCACAGCTGATTGAGACATAAGGGTGGACACTCCTGGGGCTGAGAGGTTTGGTGAGGTTGGGTGAGCAAACGCTGACCCTTTAAAGTAATACTGCGTGGTACCCATCCCATGGGTCCCAAATCTCCAGGTTCAAGGGCACCTTCCTACATCGAAAACATGCATGAGAAACCCAGAAGATGGTACACCGTGTGATCGGGAAAGGTTTCTAAAACGCACCTCATTTCTCATCTCCTTGTGCTCGGATTCGCCATTCCAGCCGCTTTCCTAGCAATCTCCCTCCTTGGAGAATCAGCACCTTTAACCTCCTGTTCCGTACAGGTTGCTATTTGTCCTGAGGAGGAACGGGAAGAGGGGGAACCAATGAGAGACTAGCTCTAGGTCTTGGGACAGGCACAGCTCAGTCTATTTTCCCATCAGGAAGAAGAATTAACCACAGGCTCAGCCTGCCAGCCGGAAGCCGAATAGGGCCTGAAGCAATCCTGAGCTTTTGGAGCCAGCTCCCAAGAAAGCGAGTTGAAAAATGGACCTCAGGGGCACTGCAATTCACACACCTGCAGAGTTATAAATGATAACTCTCGTCCACAAATATACTGTGGGATGGCAACGAAGAGGATTTGAAAGCAAGGCAGAATTGCAGGAAACAGGTTTCAGGAGGGAGATTCGAATCGCCTTTAAAGCACAGGAAAAGCGGACAAACCTCGACAATGATGCCCTTGGCCAAAAAGGGCGTATGCGTTTTTTCCTGAATATATTCAGGAAAAAACGCATACGGCCTTTTTGGCCAACCAAGCAACCTGCAAAGGCAAATCAGTGCTACAAAGAAGTCTCGCTTCCCATCGGTCAAAAGGGCCATGCTGAATAAAGTGTCAAAACCAGAAATGCAGGACAGGCCATGGAGAAACGGGAGCCTTGCTACGCTGATGGGCGGGATGTAAATTGCCAACAGCCACTCTGGAGAGGTGTACGGTGTGTCCTGAGACATCTAAAAAACTCAGCTTAGAGAGCATAGGGCACTTCCACTCGTGGGCGTATAAATTGGGAAAACTAAAAATCAGCAAGACACAGGCACCCCAAAGTTTAGGGCTGCTCTGTTGACAACAACCTCCACTTCGTTACAACTTAAATATCCCAGGAAAGAGAAAAATGGATAAAGAAGTTGTGGTCCTTATGTACAATGGAATATCACTCAGCCATGAAATCTACGTCATAAGGCTCTTAGCAGCATGATGAGTGGATTTAGGTACGACGATTCTACGTGAAATCAGTCACACAGAAAAAGACACTTATCATAAGATATCACTTATAGAGGGAATGTAAAAACCGCTACACTTGAACTGAATTACAAAACAGAAGAGAGTCACACGTTTAGAAAACACACTATGGCTGCTTAACGGGAAAGGTGAGTTGGGGTGATGCATAAAACCAGGGTTTCAAATTAGCTCAGATACCGTTCCATAAACCCAATATGTAATAGACAAGACCTACTCCTTGCTCAGTGAACGGGACTCAGCACCACCTATTCACCCCCCAAGAATATATCTGACTAGTAAGAAACTTAAAACCTATGTGTTGATATCTCTCTGTAAGTGAGGCAAGTGGGTGTAAAGCGGCGTACACACAGCTGTGAAGAGCAGCTAAACCCCATTATAAAAATCAATTACTTTTAAAAACCCGTGAAGCAAAGACAGTGAAAGAGAGAGAAATTCTTACAAAATTCGTTCAGGGGCTGTGATGCCACCTGGGTTGACCATATCTAGACCCACAGCTGATTGAGACATAAGGGTGGACACTCCTGGGGCTGAGAGGTTTGGTGAGGTTGGGTGAGCAAACGCAGACCCTTTAAAGTAATACTGCGTGGTACCCATCCCATGGGTCCCAAATCTCCAGGTTCAAGGGCATCTTCCTACATCGAAAACATGCATGAGAAACCCAGAAGATGGTACACCGTGTGATCGGGAAAGGTTTCTAAAACGCATCTCATTTCTCATCTCCTTGTGCTCCGGTTCGCCATTCCAGCCGCTTTCCTAGCAATCTCCCTCCTTGGAGAATCAGCACCTTTAACCTCCTGTTCCGTACAGGTTGCTATTTGTCCTGAGGAGGAACGGGAAGAGGGGGAACCAATGAGAGACTAGCTCTAGGTCTTGGGACAGGCACAGCTCACTCTATTTTCCCATCAGGAAGAAGAATTAACCACAGGCTCAGCCTGCCGCCCGGAAGGAGAATAGGGCCTGCAGCAATCCTGCGCTTTTGCGGCCAGCTCCCAAGAAAGCGAGTTGAAAAATGGAGCTCAGGGGAACTGCAATTCAAAAACCTGCAGAGTTATAAATGATAACTCTCGTCCACAAATATACTGTGAGAAGGCAACGAAGAGGATTTGAAAGCAAGGCAGAATTGCAGGAAACAGGATTCAGGAGGGAGATTTGAATCGCCTTTAAAGCACAGGAAAAGCGGCAAAACCTCGACAATGATGCCCTTGGCCAAAAAGGGCGTATGCGTTTTTCCTGAATATATTCAGGAAAAAACGCATACGCCCTTTTTGGCCAACCAAGCAACCTGCAAAGGCAAATCAGCGCTACAAAGAAGTCTCGCTTCCCATCGGTCAAAAGGGCCATGCTGAATAAAGTGTCAAAACCAGAAACGCAGGACAGGCCATGGAGAATAGGGAGCCTTGCTACGCTGATGGGCGGGATGTAAATTGCTAACAGCCACTCTGGAGAGGTGTACGGTGTGTCTTGAAACATCTAAAAAACTCAGCTTAGAGAGCATAGGGCACTTCCACTCGTGGGCGTATAAATTGGGAAAACTAAAAATCAGCAAGACACAGGCACCCCAAAGTTTACGGCTGCTCTGTTGACAACAACCTCCACTTCGTTACACCTTAAATATCCCAGGAAAGAGAAAAATGGATAAAGAAGTTGTGGTCCTTATGTACAATGGAATATCACTCAGCCATGAAATCAACGTCATAAGGCTCGGTGCAGCATGATGAGTGGATTTAGGTACGACGATTCTACGTGAAATCATTCACACAGAAAAAGACACTTATCATAAGATATCACTTATAGAGGGAATGTAAAAACTGCTACACTTGAACTGAATTACAAAACAGAAGAGAGTCACACGTTTAGACAACACACTATGGCTGCTTAACGGGAAAGGTGAGTTGGGGTGATGCATAAAACCAGGGTTTCAAATTAGCTCAGATACCGTTCCATAAACCCAATATGTAATAGACAAGACCTACTCCTTGCTCAGTGAACGGGACTCAGCACCACCTATTCACCGCCCAAGAATATATCTGACTAGTAAGAAACTTAAAACCTATGTGTTGATATCTCTCTGTAAGTGAGGCAAGTGGGTGTAAAGCAGCATACACACAGCTCTGAAGAGCAGCTAAACCCCATTATAAAAATCAATTACTTTTAAAAACCCTTGAAGCAAAGACAGTGAAAGAGAGAGAAATTCTTACAAAATTCGTTCAGGGGCTGTGATGCCACCTGGGTTGACCATATGTAGACCCACAGCTGATTGAGACATAAGGGTGGACACTCCTGGGGCTGAGAGGTTTGGTGAGGTTGGGTGAGCAAACGCAGACCCTTTAAAGTAATACTGCGTGGTACCCATCCCATGGGTCCCAAATCTCCAGGTTCAAGGGAACCTTCCTACATCGAAAACATGCATGAGAAACCCAGAAGATGGTACACCGTGTGATCGGGAAAGGTTTCTAAAACGCACCTCATTTCTCATCTCCTTGTGCTCGGATTCGCCATTCCAGCCGCTTTCCTAGCAATCTCCCTCCTTGGAGAATCAACACCTTTAACCTCCTGTTCCGTACAGGTTGCTATTTGTCCTGAGGAGGAACGGGAAGAGGGGGAACCAATGAGAGACTAGCTCTAGGTCTTGGGACAGGCACAGCTCACTCTATTTTCCCATCAGGAAGAAGAATTAACCACAGGCTCAGCCTGCCAGCCGGAAGCCGAATAGGGCCTGAAGCAATCCTGCGCTTTTGAGGCCAGCTCCCAAGAAAGCGAGTTGAAAAATGGAGCTCAGGGGCACTGCAATTCACAAACCTGCAGAGTTATAAATGATAACTCTCGTCCACAAATATATTGAGGGAAGGCAACGAAGAGGATTTGAAAGCAAGGCAGAATTGTAGGAAACAGATTTCAGGAGGGAGATTCGAATCGCCTTTAAAGCACAGGAAAAGCGGCAAAACCTCGACAATGATGCCCTTGGCCAAAAAGAGCGTATGCGTTTTTTCCTGAATATATTCAGGAAAAAACGCATACGCCCTTTTTGGCCAACCAAGCAACCTGCAAAGGCAAATCAGCGCTACAAAGAAGTCTCGCTTCCCATCGGTCAAAAGGGCCATGCTGAATGAAGTGTCAAAACCAGAAATGCAGGACAGGCCATGGAGAAACGGGAGCCTTGCTACGCTGATGGGCGGGATGTAAATTGCCAACAGCCACTCTGGAGAGGTGTACGGTGTGTCTTGAAACATCTAAAAAACTCAGCTTAGAGAGCATAGGGCACTTCCACTCGTGGGCGTATAAGTTGGGAAAACTAAAAATCAGCAAGATACAGGCACCCCAAAGTTTAGGGCTGCTCTGTTGACAAGAACCTCCACTTCGTTACACCTTAAATATCCCAGGAAAGAGAAAAATGGATAAAGAAGTTGTGGTCCTTATGTACAATGGAATATCACTCAGCCATGAAATCTAGGTCATAAGGCTCCTAGCAGCATGATGAGTGGATTTAGGTACGACGATTCTACGTGAAATAAGTCACACAGAAAATGACACTTATCATAAGATATCACTTATAGAGGGAATGTAAAAACCGCTACACTTGAACTGAATTACAAAACAGAAGAGAGTCACACGTTTAGAAAACACACTATGGCTGCTTAACGGGAAAGGTGAGTTGGGGTGATGCATAAAACCAGGGTTTCAAATTAGCTCAGATACCGTTCCATAAACCCAATATGTAATAGACAAGACCTACTCCTTGCTCAGTGAACGGGACTCAACACCAGCTATTCACCGCCCAAAAATATATCTGACTAGTAAGAATCTTAAAACCTATGTGTTGATATCTCTCTGTAAGTGAGGCAAGTGCGTGTAAAGCGGCATACACACAGCTCTGAAAAGCAGCTAAACCCCATTATAAAAATCAATTACTTTTAAAAACCCGTGAAGCAAAGACAGTGAAAGAGAGAGAAATTCTTACAAAATTCGTTCAGGGGCTGTGATGCCACCTGGGTTGACCATATCTAGACCCACAGCTGATTGAGACATAAGGGTGGACACTCCTGGGGCTGAGAGGTTTGGTGAGGTTGGGTGAGCAAACGCAGACCCTTTAAAGTAATACTGTGTGGTACCCATCCCATGGGTCCCAAATCTCCAGGTTCAAGGGCACCTTCCTACATCGAAAACATGCATGAGAAACCCAGAAGATGGTACACCGTGTGATCGGGAAAGGTTTCTAAAACGCACCTCATTTCTCATCTCCTTGTGCTCGGGTTCGCCATTCCAGCCGCTTTCCTAGCAATCTTCCTCCTTGGAGAATCAGCACCTTTAACCTCCTGTTCCGTACAGGTTGCTATTTGTCCTGAGGAGGAACGGGAAGAGGGGGAACCAATGAGAGACTAGCTCTAGGTCTTGGGACAGGCACAGCTCACTCTATTTTCCCATCAGGAAGAAGAATTAACCACAGGCTCAGCCTGCCGCCCGGAAGGAGAATAGGGCCTGAAGCAATCCTGCGCTTTTGCAGCCAGCTCCCAAGAAAGCGAGTTGAAAAATGGAGCTCAGGGGCACTGCAATTCACAAACCTGCAGAGTTATAAATGATAACTCTCGTCCACAAATATACTGTGGGAAGGCAACGAAGAGGATTTGAAAGCAAGGCAGAATTGCAGGAAACAGGATTCAGGAGGGAGATTCAAATCGCCTTTAAAGCACAGGAAAAGCGGCAAAACCTCGACAATGATGCCCTTGGCCAAAAAGGGCGTATGCTTTTTTCCTGAATATATTCAGGAAAAAACGCATACGCCCTTTTTGGCCAACCAAGCAACCTGCAAAGGCAAATCAGCGCTACAAAGAAGTCTCGCTTCCCATCGGTCAAAAGGGCCATGCTGAATAAAGTGTCAAAACCAGAAACGCAGGACAGGCCATGGAGAAACGGGAGCCTTGGTACGCTGATGGGCGGGATGTAAATTGCCAACAGCCACTCTGGAGAGGTGTACGGTGTGTCTTGAAACATCTAAAAAACTCAGCTTAGAGAGCATAGGGCACTTCCACTCGTGGGCGTATAAATTGGGAAAACTAAAAATCAGCAAGACACAGGCACCCCAAAGTTTAGGGCTGCTCTGTTGACAACAACCTCCACTTCGTTACACCTTAAATATCCCAGGAAAGAGAAAAATGGATAAAGAAGTTGTGGTCCTTATGTACAATGGAATATCACTCAGCCATGAAATCTACGTCATAAGGCTCTTAGCAGCATGATGAGTGGATTTAGGTACGACGATTCTACGTGAAATCAGTCACACAGAAAAAGACACTTATCATAAGATATCACTTATAGAGGGAATGTAAAAACCGCTACACTTGAACTGAATTACAAAACAGAAGAGAGTCACACGTTTAGAAAACACACTATGGCTGCTTAACGGGAAAGGTGAGTTGGGGTGATGCATAAAACCAGGGTTTCAAATTAGCTCAGATACCGTTCCATAAACCCAATATGCAATAGACAAGACCTACTCCTTGCTCAGTGAACGGGACTCAGCACCACCTATTCACCGCCCAAGAATATATCTGACTAGTAAGAAACTTAAAACCTATGTGTTGATATCTATCTGTAAGTGAGGCAAGTGGGTGTAAAGCGGCGTACACACAGCTGTGAAGAGCAGCTAAACCCCATTATAAAAATCAATTACTTTTAAAAACCCGTGAAGCAAAGACAGTGAAAGAGAGAGAAATTCTTACAAAATTCGTTCAGGGGCTGTGATGCCACCTGGGTTGACCATATCTAGACCCACAGCTGATTGAGACATAAGGGTGGACACTCCTGGGGCTGAGAGGTTTGCTGAGGTTGGGTGAGCAAACGCAGACCCTTTAAAGTAATACTGCGTGGTACCCATCCCATGGGTCCCAAATCTCCAGGTTCAAGGGCATCTTCCTACATCGAAAACATGCATGAGAAACCCAGAAGATGGTACACCGTGTGATCGGGAAAGGTTTCTAAAACGCATCTCATTTCTCATCTCCTTGTGCTCGGGTTCGCCATTCCAGCCGCTTTCCTAGCAATCTCCCTCCTTGGAGAATCAGCACCTTTAACCTGCTGTTCCGTACAGGTTGCTATTTGTCCTGAGGAGGAACGGGAAGAGGGGGAACCAATGAGAGACTAGCTCTAGGTCTTGGGACAGGCACAGCTCACTCTATTTTCCCATCAGGAAGAAGAATTAACCACAGGCTCAGCCTGCCGCCCGGAAGGAGAATAGGGCCTGAAGCAATCCTGCGCTTTTGCGGCCAGCTCCCAAGAAAGCGAGTTGAAAAATGGAGCTCAGGGGAACTGCAATTCACAAACCTGCAGAGTTATAAATGATAACTCTCGTCCACAAATATACTGTGAGAAGGCAACGAAGAGGATTTGAAAGCAAGGCAGAATTGCAGGAAACAGGATTCAGGAGGGAGATTTGAATCGCCTTTAAAGCACAGGAAAAGCGGCAAAACCTCGACAATGATGCCCTTGGCCAAAAAGGGCGTATGCGTTTTTCCTGAATATATTCAGGAAAAAACGCATACGCCCTTTTTGGCCAACCAAGCAACCTGCAAAGGCAAATCAGCGCTACAAAGAAGTCTCGCTTCCCATCGGTCAAAAGGGCCATGCTGAATAAAGTGTCAAAACCAGAAACGCAGGACAGGCCATGGAGAATAGGGAGCCTTGCTACGCTGATGGGCGGGATGTAAATTGCTAACAGCCACTCTGGAGAGGTGTACGGTGTGTCTTGAAACATCTAAAAAACTCAGCTTAGAGAGCATAGGGCACTTCCACTCGTGGGCGTATAAATTGGGAAAACTAAAAATCAGCAAGACACAGGCACCCCAAAGTTTACGGCTGCTCTGTTGACAACAACCTCCACTTCGTTACACCTTAAATATCCCAGGAAAGAGAAAAATGGATAAAGAAGTTGTGGTCCTTATGTACAATGGAATATCACTCAGCCATGAAATCTACGTCATAAGGCTCTTAGCAGCATGATGAGTGGATTTAGGTACGACGATTCTACGTGAAATCAGTCACACAGAAAAAGACACTTATCATAAGATATCACTTATAGAGGGAATGTAAAAACCGCTACACTTGAACTGAATTACAAAACAGAAGAGAGTCACACGTTTAGAAAACACACTATGGCTGCTTAACGGGAAAGGTGAGTTGGGGTGATGCATAAAACCAGGGTTTCAAATTAGCTCAGATACCGTTCCATAAACCCAATATGTAATAGACAAGACCTACTCCTTGCTCAGTGAACGGGACTCAGCACCACCTATTCACCGCCCAAGAATATATCTGACTAGTAAGAAACTTAAAACCTATGTGTTGATATCTCTCTGTAAGTGAGGCAAGTGGTTGTAAAGCGGCGTACACACAGCTGTGAAGAGCAGCTAAACCCCATTATAAAAATCAATTACTTTTAAAAACCCGTGAAGCAAAGACAGTGAAAGAGAGAGAAATTCTTACAAAATTCGTTCAGGGGCTGTGATGCCACCTGGGTTGACCATATCTAGACCCACAGCTGATTGAGACATAAGGGTGGACACTCCTGGGGCTGAGAGGTTTGGTGAGGTTGGGTGAGCAAACGCAGACCCTTTAAAGTAATACTGCGTGGTACCCATCCCATGGGTCCCAAATCTCCAGGTTCAAGGGCACCTTCCTACATCGAAAACATGCATGAGAAACCCAGAAGATGGTACACCGTGTGATCGGGAAAGGTTTCTAAAACGCACCTCATTTCTCATCTCCTTGTGCTCGGGTTCGCCATTCCAGCCGCTTTCCTAGCAATCTCCCTCCTTAGAGAATCAGCACCTTTAACCTCCTCTTCCGTACAGGTTGCTATTTGTCCTGAGGAGGAACGGGAAGAGGGGGAACCAATGAGAGACTAGCTCTAGGTCTTGGGAGAGGCACAGCTCACTCTATTTTCCCATCAGGAAGAAGAATTAACCACAGGCTCAGCCTGCCAGCCGGAAGCCGAGTAGGGCCTGAAGCAATCCTGAGCTTTTGGAGCCAGCTCCCAAGAAAGCGAGTTGAAAAATGGACCTCAGGGGCACTGCAATTCACACACCTGCAGAGTTATAAATGATAACTCTCGTCCACAAATATACTGTGGGATGGCAACGAAGAGGATTTGAAAGCAAGGCAGAATTGCAGGAAACAGGTTTCAGGAGGGAGATTCGAATCGCCTTTAAAGCACAGGAAAAGCGGACAAACCTCGACAATGATGCCCTTGGCCAAAAAGGGCGTATGCGTTTTTTCCTGAATATATTCAGGAAAAAACGCATACGGCCTTTTTGGCCAACCAAGCAACCTGCAAAGGCAAATCAGTGCTACAAAGAAGTCTCGCTTCCCATCGGTCAAAAGGGCCATGCTGAATAAAGTGTCAAAACCAGAAATGCAGGACAGGCCATGGAGAAACGGGAGCCTTGCTACGCTGATGGGCGGGATGTAAATTGCCAACAGCCACTCTGGAGAGGTGTACGGTGTGTCCTGAGACATCTAAAAAACTCAGCTTAGAGAGCATAGGGCACTTCCACTCGTGGGCGTATAAATTGGGAAAACTAAAAATCAGCAAGACACAGGCACCCCAAAGTTTAGGGCTGCTCTGTTGACAACAACCTCCACTTCGTTACAACTTAAATATCCCAGGAAAGAGAAAAATGGATAAAGAAGTTGTGGTCCTTATGTACAATGGAATATCACTCAGCCATGAAATCTACGTCATAAGGCTCTTAGCAGCATGATGAGTGGATTTAGGTACGACGATTCTACGTGAAATCAGTCACACAGAAAAAGACACTTATCATAAGATATCACTTATAGAGGGAATGTAAAAACCGCTACACTTGAACTGAATTACAAAACAGAAGAGAGTCACACGTTTAGAAAACACACTATGGCTGCTTAACGGGAAAGGTGAGTTGGGGTGATGCATAAAACCAGGGTTTCAAATTAGCTCAGATACCGTTCCATAAACCCAATATGTAATAGACAAGACCTACTCCTTGCTCAGTGAACGGGACTCAGCACCACCTATTCACCCCCCAAGAATATATCTGACTAGTAAGAAACTTAAAACCTATGTGTTGATATCTCTCTGTAAGTGAGGCAAGTGGGTGTAAAGCGGCGTACACACAGCTGTGAAGAGCAGCTAAACCCCATTATAAAAATCAATTACTTTTAAAAACCCGTGAAGCAAAGACAGTGAAAGAGAGAGAAATTCTTACAAAATTCGTTCAGGGGCTGTGATGCCACCTGGGTTGACCATATCTAGACCCACAGCTGATTGAGACATAAGGGTGGACACTCCTGGGGCTGAGAGGTTTGGTGAGGTTGGGTGAGCAAACGCAGACCCTTTAAAGTAATACTGCGTGGTACCCATCCCATGGGTCCCAAATCTCCAGGTTCAAGGGCATCTTCCTACATCGAAAACATGCATGAGAAACCCAGAAGATGGTACACCGTGTGATCGGGAAAGGTTTCTAAAACGCATCTCATTTCTCATCTCCTTGTGCTCGGGTTCGCCATTCCAGCCGCTTTCCTAGCAATCTCCCTCCTTGGAGAATCAGCACCTTTAACCTCCTGTTCCGTACAGGTTGCTATTTGTCCTGAGGAGGAACGGGAAGAGGGGGAACCAATGAGAGACTAGCTCTAGGTCTTGGGACAGGCACAGCTCACTCTATTTTCCCATCAGGAAGAAGAATTAACCACAGGCTCAGCCTGCCGCCCGGAAGGAGAATAGGGCCTGCAGCAATCCTGCGCTTTTGCGGCCAGCTCCCAAGAAAGCGAGTTGAAAAATGGAGCTCAGGGGAACTGCAATTCAAAAACCTGCAGAGTTATAAATGATAACTCTCGTCCACAAATATACTGTGAGAAGGCAACGAAGAGGATTTGAAAGCAAGGCAGAATTGCAGGAAACAGGATTCAGGAGGGAGATTTGAATCGCCTTTAAAGCACAGGAAAAGCGGCAAAACCTCGACAATGATGCCCTTGGCCAAAAAGGGCGTATGCGTTTTTCCTGAATATATTCAGGAAAAAACGCATACGCCCTTTTTGGCCAACCAAGCAACCTGCAAAGGCAAATCAGCGCTACAAAGAAGTCTCGCTTCCCATCGGTCAAAAGGGCCATGCTGAATAAAGTGTCAAAACCAGAAACGCAGGACAGGCCATGGAGAATAGGGAGCCTTGCTACGCTGATGGGCGGGATGTAAATTGCTAACAGCCACTCTGGAGAGGTGTACGGTGTGTCTTGAAACATCTAAAAAACTCAGCTTAGAGAGCATAGGGCACTTCCACTCGTGGGCGTATAAATTGGGAAAACTAAAAATCAGCAAGACACAGGCACCCCAAAGTTTACGGCTGCTCTGTTGACAACAACCTCCACTTCGTTACACCTTAAATATCCCAGGAAAGAGAAAAATGGATAAAGAAGTTGTGGTCCTTATGTACAATGGAATATCACTCAGCCATGAAATCAACGTCATAAGGCTCGGTGCAGCATGATGAGTGGATTTAGGTACGACGATTCTACGTGAAATCAGTCACACAGAAAAAGACACTTATCATAAGATATCACTTATAGAGGGAATGTAAAAACTGCTACACTTGAACTGAATTACAAAACAGAAGAGAGTCACACGTTTAGACAACACACTATGGCTGCTTAACGGGAAAGGTGAGTTGGGGTGATGCATAAAACCAGGGTTTCAAATTAGCTCAGATACCGTTCCATAAACCCAATATGTAATAGACAAGACCTACTCCTTGCTCAGTGAACGGGACTCAGCACCACCTATTCACCGCCCAAGAATATATCTGACTAGTAAGAAACTTAAAACCTATGTGTTGATATCTCTCTGTAAGTGAGGCAAGTGGGTGTAAAGCAGCATACACACAGCTCTGAAGAGCAGCTAAACCCCATTATAAAAATCAATTACTTTTAAAAACCCTTGAAGCAAAGACAGTGAAAGAGAGAGAAATTCTTACAAAATTCGTTCAGGGGCTGTGATGCCACCTGGGTTGACCATATGTAGACCCACAGCTGATTGAGACATAAGGGTGGACACTCCTGGGGCTGAGAGGTTTGGTGAGGTTGGGTGAGCAAACGCTGACCCTTTAAAGTAATACTGCGTGGTACCCATCCCATGGGTCCCAAATCTCCAGGTTCAAGGGCACCTTCCTACATCGAAAACATGCATGAGAAACCCAGAAGATGGTACACCGTGTGATCGGGAAAGGTTTCTAAAACGCACCTCATTTCTCATCTCCTTGTGCTCGGATTCGCCATTCCAGCCGCTTTCCTAGCAATCTCCCTCCTTGGAGAATCAGCACCTTTAACCTCCTGTTCCGTACAGGTTGCTATTTGTCCTGAGGAGGAACGGGAAGAGGGGGAACCAATGAGAGACTAGCTCTAGGTCTTGGGACAGGCACAGCTCAGTCTATTTTCCCATCAGGAAGAAGAATTAACCACAGGCTCAGCCTGCCAGCCGGAAGCCGAATAGGGCCTGAAGCAATCCTGAGCTTTTGGAGCCAGCTCCCAAGAAAGCGAGTTGAAAAATGGACCTCAGGGGCACTGCAATTCACACACCTGCAGAGTTATAAATGATAACTCTCGTCCACAAATATACTGTGGGATGGCAACGAAGAGGATTTGAAAGCAAGGCAGAATTGCAGGAAACAGGTTTCAGGAGGGAGATTCGAATCGCCTTTAAAGCACAGGAAAAGCGGACAAACCTCGACAATGATGCCCTTGGCCAAAAAGGGCGTATGCGTTTTTTCCTGAATATATTCAGGAAAAAACGCATACGGCCTTTTTGGCCAACCAAGCAACCTGCAAAGGCAAATCAGTGCTACAAAGAAGTCTCGCTTCCCATCGGTCAAAAGGGCCATGCTGAATAAAGTGTCAAAACCAGAAATGCAGGACAGGCCATGGAGAAACGGGAGCCTTGCTACGCTGATGGGCGGGATGTAAATTGCCAACAGCCACTCTGGAGAGGTGTACGGTGTGTCCTGAGACATCTAAAAAACTCAGCTTAGAGAGCATAGGGCACTTCCACTCGTGGGCGTATAAATTGGGAAAACTAAAAATCAGCAAGACACAGGCACCCCAAAGTTTAGGGCTGCTCTGTTGACAACAACCTCCACTTCGTTACAACTTAAATATCCCAGGAAAGAGAAAAATGGATAAAGAAGTTGTGGTCCTTATGTACAATGGAATATCACTCAGCCATGAAATCTACGTCATAAGGCTCTTAGCAGCATGATGAGTGGATTTAGGTACGACGATTCTACGTGAAATCAGTCACACAGAAAAAGACACTTATCATAAGATATCACTTATAGAGGGAATGTAAAAACCGCTACACTTGAACTGAATTACAAAACAGAAGAGAGTCACACGTTTAGAAAACACACTATGGCTGCTTAACGGGAAAGGTGAGTTGGGGTGATGCATAAAACCAGGGTTTCAAATTAGCTCAGATACCGTTCCATAAACCCAATATGTAATAGACAAGACCTACTCCTTGCTCAGTGAACGGGACTCAGCACCACCTATTCACCCCCCAAGAATATATCTGACTAGTAAGAAACTTAAAACCTATGTGTTGATATCTCTCTGTAAGTGAGGCAAGTGGGTGTAAAGCGGCGTACACACAGCTGTGAAGAGCAGCTAAACCCCATTATAAAAATCAATTACTTTTAAAAACCCGTGAAGCAAAGACAGTGAAAGAGAGAGAAATTCTTACAAAATTCGTTCAGGGGCTGTGATGCCACCTGGGTTGACCATATCTAGACCCACAGCTGATTGAGACATAAGGGTGGACACTCCTGGGGCTGAGAGGTTTGGTGAGGTTGGGTGAGCAAACGCAGACCCTTTAAAGTAATACTGCGTGGTACCCATCCCATGGGTCCCAAATCTCCAGGTTCAAGGGCATCTTCCTACATCGAAAACATGCATGAGAAACCCAGAAGATGGTACACCGTGTGATCGGGAAAGGTTTCTAAAACGCATCTCATTTCTCATCTCCTTGTGCTCGGGTTCGCCATTCCAGCCGCTTTCCTAGCAATCTCCCTCCTTGGAGAATCAGCACCTTTAACCTCCTGTTCCGTACAGGTTGCTATTTGTCCTGAGGAGGAACGGGAAGAGGGGGAACCAATGAGAGACTAGCTCTAGGTCTTGGGACAGGCACAGCTCACTCTATTTTCCCATCAGGAAGAAGAATTAACCACAGGCTCAGCCTGCCGCCCGGAAGGAGAATAGGGCCTGCAGCAATCCTGCGCTTTTGCGGCCAGCTCCCAAGAAAGCGAGTTGAAAAATGGAGCTCAGGGGAACTGCAATTCAAAAACCTGCAGAGTTATAAATGATAACTCTCGTCCACAAATATACTGTGAGAAGGCAACGAAGAGGATTTGAAAGCAAGGCAGAATTGCAGGAAACAGGATTCAGGAGGGAGATTTGAATCGCCTTTAAAGCACAGGAAAAGCGGCAAAACCTCGACAATGATGCCCTTGGCCAAAAAGGGCGTATGCGTTTTTCCTGAATATATTCAGGAAAAAACGCATACGCCCTTTTTGGCCAACCAAGCAACCTGCAAAGGCAAATCAGCGCTACAAAGAAGTCTCGCTTCCCATCGGTCAAAAGGGCCATGCTGAATAAAGTGTCAAAACCAGAAACGCAGGACAGGCCATGGAGAATAGGGAGCCTTGCTACGCTGATGGGCGGGATGTAAATTGCTAACAGCCACTCTGGAGAGGTGTACGGTGTGTCTTGAAACATCTAAAAAACTCAGCTTAGAGAGCATAGGGCACTTCCACTCGTGGGCGTATAAATTGGGAAAACTAAAAATCAGCAAGACACAGGCACCCCAAAGTTTACGGCTGCTCTGTTGACAACAACCTCCACTTCGTTACACCTTAAATATCCCAGGAAAGAGAAAAATGGATAAAGAAGTTGTGGTCCTTATGTACAATGGAATATCACTCAGCCATGAAATCAACGTCATAAGGCTCGGTGCAGCATGATGAGTGGATTTAGGTACGACGATTCTACGTGAAATCAGTCACACAGAAAAAGACACTTATCATAAGATATCACTTATAGAGGGAATGTAAAAACTGCTACACTTGAACTGAATTACAAAACAGAAGAGAGTCACACGTTTAGACAACACACTATGGCTGCTTAACGGGAAAGGTGAGTTGGGGTGATGCATAAAACCAGGGTTTCAAATTAGCTCAGATACCGTTCCATAAACCCAATATGTAATAGACAAGACCTACTCCTTGCTCAGTGAACGGGACTCAGCACCACCTATTCACCGCCCAAGAATATATCTGACTAGTAAGAAACTTAAAACCTATGTGTTGATATCTCTCTGTAAGTGAGGCAAGTGGGTGTAAAGCAGCATACACACAGCTCTGAAGAGCAGCTAAACCCCATTATAAAAATCAATTACTTTTAAAAACCCTTGAAGCAAAGACAGTGAAAGAGAGAGAAATTCTTACAAAATTCGTTCAGGGGCTGTGATGCCACCTGGGTTGACCATATGTAGACCCACAGCTGATTGAGACATAAGGGTGGACACTCCTGGGGCTGAGAGGTTTGGTGAGGTTGGGTGAGCAAACGCTGACCCTTTAAAGTAATACTGCGTGGTACCCATCCCATGGGTCCCAAATCTCCAGGTTCAAGGGCACCTTCCTACATCGAAAACATGCATGAGAAACCCAGAAGATGGTACACCGTGTGATCGGGAAAGGTTTCTAAAACGCACCTCATTTCTCATCTCCTTGTGCTCGGATTCGCCATTCCAGCCGCTTTCCTAGCAATCTCCCTCCTTGGAGAATCAGCACCTTTAACCTCCTGTTCCGTACAGGTTGCTATTTGTCCTGAGGAGGAACGGGAAGAGGGGGAACCAATGAGAGACTAGCTCTAGGTCTTGGGACAGGCACAGCTCAGTCTATTTTCCCATCAGGAAGAAGAATTAACCACAGGCTCAGCCTGCCAGCCGGAAGCCGAATAGGGCCTGAAGCAATCCTGAGCTTTTGGAGCCAGCTCCCAAGAAAGCGAGTTGAAAAATGGACCTCAGGGGCACTGCAATTCACACACCTGCAGAGTTATAAATGATAACTCTCGTCCACAAATATACTGTGGGATGGCAACGAAGAGGATTTGAAAGCAAGGCAGAATTGCAGGAAACAGGTTTCAGGAGGGAGATTCGAATCGCCTTTAAAGCACAGGAAAAGCGGACAAACCTCGACAATGATGCCCTTGGCCAAAAAGGGCGTATGCGTTTTTTCCTGAATATATTCAGGAAAAAACGCATACGGCCTTTTTGGCCAACCAAGCAACCTGCAAAGGCAAATCAGTGCTACAAAGAAGTCTCGCTTCCCATCGGTCAAAAGGGCCATGCTGAATAAAGTGTCAAAACCAGAAATGCAGGACAGGCCATGGAGAAACGGGAGCCTTGCTACGCTGATGGGCGGGATGTAAATTGCCAACAGCCACTCTGGAGAGGTGTACGGTGTGTCCTGAGACATCTAAAAAACTCAGCTTAGAGAGCATAGGGCACTTCCACTCGTGGGCGTATAAATTGGGAAAACTAAAAATCAGCAAGACACAGGCACCCCAAAGTTTAGGGCTGCTCTGTTGACAACAACCTCCACTTCGTTACAACTTAAATATCCCAGGAAAGAGAAAAATGGATAAAGAAGTTGTGGTCCTTATGTACAATGGAATATCACTCAGCCATGAAATCTACGTCATAAGGCTCTTAGCAGCATGATGAGTGGATTTAGGTACGACGATTCTACGTGAAATCAGTCACACAGAAAAAGACACTTATCATAAGATATCACTTATAGAGGGAATGTAAAAACCGCTACACTTGAACTGAATTACAAAACAGAAGAGAGTCACACGTTTAGAAAACACACTATGGCTGCTTAACGGGAAAGGTGAGTTGGGGTGATGCATAAAACCAGGGTTTCAAATTAGCTCAGATACCGTTCCATAAACCCAATATGTAATAGACAAGACCTACTCCTTGCTCAGTGAACGGGACTCAGCACCACCTATTCACCCCCCAAGAATATATCTGACTAGTAAGAAACTTAAAACCTATGTGTTGATATCTCTCTGTAAGTGAGGCAAGTGGGTGTAAAGCGGCGTACACACAGCTGTGAAGAGCAGCTAAACCCCATTATAAAAATCAATTACTTTTAAAAACCCGTGAAGCAAAGACAGTGAAAGAGAGAGAAATTCTTACAAAATTCGTTCAGGGGCTGTGATGCCACCTGGGTTGACCATATCTAGACCCACAGCTGATTGAGACATAAGGGTGGACACTCCTGGGGCTGAGAGGTTTGGTGAGGTTGGGTGAGCAAACGCAGACCCTTTAAAGTAATACTGCGTGGTACCCATCCCATGGGTCCCAAATCTCCAGGTTCAAGGGCATCTTCCTACATCGAAAACATGCATGAGAAACCCAGAAGATGGTACACCGTGTGATCGGGAAAGGTTTCTAAAACGCATCTCATTTCTCATCTCCTTGTGCTCGGGTTCGCCATTCCAGCCGCTTTCCTAGCAATCTCCCTCCTTGGAGAATCAGCACCTTTAACCTCCTGTTCCGTACAGGTTGCTATTTGTCCTGAGGAGGAACGGGAAGAGGGGGAACCAATGAGAGACTAGCTCTAGGTCTTGGGACAGGCACAGCTCACTCTATTTTCCCATCAGGAAGAAGAATTAACCACAGGCTCAGCCTGCCGCCCGGAAGGAGAATAGGGCCTGCAGCAATCCTGCGCTTTTGCGGCCAGCTCCCAAGAAAGCGAGTTGAAAAATGGAGCTCAGGGGAACTGCAATTCAAAAACCTGCAGAGTTATAAATGATAACTCTCGTCCACAAATATACTGTGAGAAGGCAACGAAGAGGATTTGAAAGCAAGGCAGAATTGCAGGAAACAGGATTCAGGAGGGAGATTTGAATCGCCTTTAAAGCACAGGAAAAGCGGCAAAACCTCGACAATGATGCCCTTGGCCAAAAAGGGCGTATGCGTTTTTCCTGAATATATTCAGGAAAAAACGCATACGCCCTTTTTGGCCAACCAAGCAACCTGCAAAGGCAAATCAGCGCTACAAAGAAGTCTCGCTTCCCATCGGTCAAAAGGGCCATGCTGAATAAAGTGTCAAAACCAGAAACGCAGGACAGGCCATGGAGAATAGGGAGCCTTGCTACGCTGATGGGCGGGATGTAAATTGCTAACAGCCACTCTGGAGAGGTGTACGGTGTGTCTTGAAACATCTAAAAAACTCAGCTTAGAGAGCATAGGGCACTTCCACTCGTGGGCGTATAAATTGGGAAAACTAAAAATCAGCAAGACACAGGCACCCCAAAGTTTACGGCTGCTCTGTTGACAACAACCTCCACTTCGTTACACCTTAAATATCCCAGGAAAGAGAAAAATGGATAAAGAAGTTGTGGTCCTTATGTACAATGGAATATCACTCAGCCATGAAATCAACGTCATAAGGCTCGGTGCAGCATGATGAGTGGATTTAGGTACGACGATTCTACGTGAAATCAGTCACACAGAAAAAGACACTTATCATAAGATATCACTTATAGAGGGAATGTAAAAACTGCTACACTTGAACTGAATTACAAAACAGAAGAGAGTCACACGTTTAGACAACACACTATGGCTGCTTAACGGGAAAGGTGAGTTGGGGTGATGCATAAAACCAGGGTTTCAAATTAGCTCAGATACCGTTCCATAAACCCAATATGTAATAGACAAGACCTACTCCTTGCTCAGTGAACGGGACTCAGCACCACCTATTCACCGCCCAAGAATATATCTGACTAGTAAGAAACTTAAAACCTATGTGTTGATATCTCTCTGTAAGTGAGGCAAGTGGGTGTAAAGCAGCATACACACAGCTCTGAAGAGCAGCTAAACCCCATTATAAAAATCAATTACTTTTAAAAACCCTTGAAGCAAAGACAGTGAAAGAGAGAGAAATTCTTACAAAATTCGTTCAGGGGCTGTGATGCCACCTGGGTTGACCATATGTAGACCCACAGCTGATTGAGACATAAGGGTGGACACTCCTGGGGCTGAGAGGTTTGGTGAGGTTGGGTGAGCAAACGCTGACCCTTTAAAGTAATACTGCGTGGTACCCATCCCATGGGTCCCAAATCTCCAGGTTCAAGGGCACCTTCCTACATCGAAAACATGCATGAGAAACCCAGAAGATGGTACACCGTGTGATCGGGAAAGGTTTCTAAAACGCACCTCATTTCTCATCTCCTTGTGCTCGGATTCGCCATTCCAGCCGCTTTCCTAGCAATCTCCCTCCTTGGAGAATCAGCACCTTTAACCTCCTGTTCCGTACAGGTTGCTATTTGTCCTGAGGAGGAACGGGAAGAGGGGGAACCAATGAGAGACTAGCTCTAGGTCTTGGGACAGGCACAGCTCAGTCTATTTTCCCATCAGGAAGAAGAATTAACCACAGGCTCAGCCTGCCAGCCGGAAGCCGAATAGGGCCTGAAGCAATCCAGCGCTTTTGAGGCCAGCTCCCAAGAAAGCGAGTTGAAAAATGGAGCTCAGGGGCACTGCAATTCACAAACCTGCAGAGTTATAAATGATAACTCTCGTCCACAAATATATTGAGGGAAGGCAACGAAGAGGATTTGAAAGCAAGGCAGAATTGTAGGAAACAGATTTCAGGAGGGAGATTCGAATCGCCTTTAAAGCACAGGAAAAGCGGCAAAACCTCGACAATGATGCCCTTGGCCAAAAAGGGCGTATGCGTTTTTTCCTGAATATATTCAGGAAAAAACGCATACGCCCTTTTTGGCCAACCAAGCAACCTGCAAAGGCAAATCAGCGCTACAAAGAAGTCTCGCTTCCCATCGGTCAAAAGGGCCATGCTGAATAAAGTGTCAACACCAGAAATGCAGGACAGGCCATGGAGAAACGGGAGCCTTGCTACGCTGATGGGCGGGATGTAAATTGCCAACAGCCACTCTGGAGAGGTGTACGGTGTGTCTTGAAACATCTAAAAAACTCAGCTTAGAGAGCATAGGGCACTTCCACTCGTGGGCGTATAAGTTGGGAAAACTAAAAATCAGCAAGATACAGGCACCCCAAAGTTTAGGGCTGCTCTGTTGACAAGAACCTCCACTTCGTTACACCTTAAATATCCCAGGAAAGAGAAAAATGGATAAAGAAGTTGTGGTCCTTATGTACAATGGAATATCACTCAGCCATGAAATCTAGGTCATAAGGCTCCTAGCAGCATGATGAGTGGATTTAGGTACGACGATTCTACGTGAAATAAGTCACACAGAAAATGACACTTATCATAAGATATCACTTATAGAGGGAATGTAAAAACCGCTACACTTGAACTGAATTACAAAACAGAAGAGAGTCACACGTTTAGAAAACACACTATGGCTGCTTAACGGGAAAGGTGAGTTGGGGTGATGCATAAAACCAGGGTTTCAAATTAGCTCAGATACCGTTCCATAAACCCAATATGTAATAGACAAAACCTACTCCTTGCTCAGTGAACGGGACTCAACACCAGCTATTCACCGCCCAAAAATATATCTGACTAGTAAGAATCTTAAAACCTATGTGTTGATATCTCTCTGTAAGTGAGGCAAGTGCGTGTAAAGCGGCATACACACAGCTCTGAAAAGCAGCTAAACCCCATTATAAAAATCAATTACTTTTAAAAACCCGTGAAGCAAAGGCAGTGAAAGAGAGAGAAATTCTTACAAAATTCGTTCAAGGTCTGTGATGCCACCTGGGTTGACCATATCTAGACCCACAGCTGATTGAGACATAAGGGTGGACACTCCTGGGGCTGAGAGGTTTGGTGAGGTTGGGTGAGCAAACGCAGACCCTTTAAAGTAATACTGTGTGGTACCCATCCCATGGGTCCCAAATCTCCAGGTTCAAGGGCACCTTCCTACATCGAAAACATGCATGAGAAACCCAGAAGATGGTACACCGTGTGATCGGGAAAGGTTTCTAAAACGCACCTCATTTCTCATCTCCTTGTGCTCGGGTTCGCCATTCCAGCCGCTTTCCTAGCAATCTTCCTCCTTGGAGAATCAGCACCTTTAACCTCCTGTTCCGTACAGGTTGCTATTTGTCCTGAGGAGGAACGGGAAGAGGGGGAACCAATGAGAGACTAGCTCTAGGTCTTGGGACAGGCACAGCTCACTCTATTTTCCCATCAGGAAGAAGAATTAACCACAGGCTCAGCCTGCCGCCCGGAAGGAGAATAGGGCCTGAAGCAATCCTGCGCTTTTGCAGCCAGCTCCCAAGAAAGCGAGTTGAAAAATGGAGCTCAGGGGCACTGCAATTCACAAACCTGCAGAGTTATAAATGATAACTCTCGTCCACAAATATATTGAGGGAAGGCAACGAAGAGGATTTCAAAGCAAGGCAGAATTGCGGGAAACAGATTTCAGGAGGGAGATTCGAATCGCCTTTAAAGCACAGGAAAAGCAGCAAAAGCTCGACAATGATGCCCTTGGCCAAAAAGGGCGTATGCTTTTTTCCTGAATATATTCAGGAAAAAACGCATACGCCCTTTTTGGCCAACCAAGCAACCTGCAAAGGCAAATCAGCGCTACAAAGAAGTCTCGCTTCCCATCGGTCAAAAGGGCCATGCTGAATAAAGTGTCAAAACCAGAAACGCAGGACAGGCCATGGAGAAACGGGAGCCTTGCTACGCTGATGGGCGGGATGTAAATTGCCAACAGCCACTCTGGAGAGGTGTACGGTGTGTCTTGAAACATCTAAAAAACTCAGCTTAGAGAGCATAGGGCACTTCCACTCGTGGGCGTATAAATTGGGAAAACTAAAAATCAGCAAGACACAGGCACCCCAAAGTTTAGGGCTGCTCTGTTGACAACAACCTCCACTTCGTTACACCTTAAATATCCCAGGAAAGAGAAAAATGGATAAAGAAGTTGTGGTCCTTATGTACAATGGAATATCACTCAGCCATGAAATCTACGTCATAAGGCTCTTAGCAGCATGATGAGTGGATTTAGGTACGACGATTCTACGTGAAATCAGTCACACAGAAAAAGACACTTATCATAAGATATCACTTATAGAGGGAATGTAAAAACCGCTACACTTGAACTGAATTACAAAACAGAAGAGAGTCACACGTTTAGAAAACACACTATGGCTGCTTAACGGGAAAGGTGAGTTGGGGTGATGCATAAAACCAGGGTTTCAAATTAGCTCAGATACCGTTCCATAAACCCAATATGCAATAGACAAGACCTACTCCTTGCTCAGTGAACGGGACTCAGCACCACCTATTCACCGCCCAAGAATATATCTGACTAGTAAGAAACTTAAAACCTATGTGTTGATATCTATCTGTAAGTGAGGCAAGGGGGTGTAAAGCGGCGTACACACAGCTGTGAAGAGCAGCTAAACCCCATTATAAAAATCAATTACTTTTAAAAACCCGTGAAGCAAAGACAGTGAAAGAGAGAGAAATTCTTACAAAATTCGTTCAGGGGCTGTGATGCCACCTGGGTTGACCATATCTAGACCCACAGCTGATTGAGACATAAGGGTGGACACTCCTGGGGCTGAGAGGTTTGGTGAGGTTGGGTGAGCAAACGCAGACCCTTTAAAGTAATACTGCGTGGTACCCATCCCATGGGTCCCAAATCTCCAGGTTCAAGGGCATCTTCCTACATCGAAAACATGCATGAGAAACCCAGAAGATGGTACACCGTGTGATCGGGAAAGGTTTCTAAAACGCATCTCATTTCTCATCTCCTTGTGCTCGGGTTCGCCATTCCAGCCGCTTTCCTAGCAATCTCCCTCCTTGGAGTATCAGCACCTTTAACCTCCTGTTCCGTACAGGTTGCTATTTGTCCTGAGGAGGAACGGGAAGAGGGGGAACCAATGAGAGACTAGCTCTAGGTCTTGGGACAGGCACAGCTCACTCTATTTTCCCATCAGGAAGAAGAATTAACCACAGGCT